>NC_090873.1:45907424-45917424 GCF_036669935.1 Montipora foliosa
CAGTGAGTGTCTCAACTCTTTTTGCAACTGCTTGTAGATTTGACCACGCCCTCATAAAGTGCTGACAATTTTCATTTATTTACAGCACTTGGATCTGGAAGCATTCGAAGCGCGCCAATTGTTCCAGACTCTTCAATTAACTCCTCAAGGTCGGATGCCGGAGTTAACCTTCTTACTCCCGAAGAGCTAGTGAAGTTGGTCAGCGGTGTTCTTAATGAGAGCCTCGTTAAGGAGATTGGTGGTATGTTTCAATTCGATGTTGTTGGTGAATCAGGAGGAACGTGGTATCTCGACCTGCGTAGTGGCAACGGAAGAATATACACTGACAAACCTACTGATAAACCCGATGTTGTATTGACAATGAGCGTTGACGATATGCAGAAAATATTTTACGGATTGTCTTCGGCATTTGATGCCTATATGCAGGGTGATTTGAAGGTGGAAGGTGACCTGAAAATGGCCATGAGCCTGGAAGCGATTGTCAAAATTCTTAAAGCAAAACCTGTTATACCTGATAAACAAGTGTCGCAAAGACCAGGAGAATATATTGTTTAAAATATGGTCTTTTATACCATGTTCACCCAAAAACGTCAAATATGTTTTGAGGTGCTTCAGTGAACCCTTGTTAGATTTGTGGCATTTACACCGCGCTCGTTTTCACAGATCTTAACGCGTATTAAGTATATTTGTTTAATTAAACCATGAGCCAGCTGAAAGAAAGGTGAAAGAATAATGTTCGTAACCCTGTGGGACGGAAAAAACCCTGCACACTATTCGCAGAGTAGGCCGTCTGTGATGTATCATGGATGGGAGGGTAAAAGCTCTGAGATACTACACCTAGTTACTCTAAAACCCGACGGAAAATAAAGGCATGATATATGATATGATATGATATGAACAAGGGAAAAAACCTTAACCTTAATTGTAGTAGCTTTAAAGTCCCCTTTTCTCGTACTACAGTGGAACCCCGCCTAACGGCCACCTCGGTAATACGGTCACCTCGTTATTGCGGCCACTTCTTTTTGACCCGGCAAAGCGGCCCTACATTCTCTTATAGAAAATCCTCGTTAATGTGGTCACCTTTTAATACGGCCGACGGCCACAATTTTAAATCCCAAACAGTAGAATCCTCTATAATTTCACCCCGTTAACACCGCCACTCGCGCTAAATTAAGAAAACCAAAACGCCTGTGATACGGTAATCGAACAGCCGATTTACTTTACAAAGTACTGTCGCTCCTCGATTAATACTCAAGTCTTTTGGTTAGGTAATTACGGCGATTCCGTTTTTTAGAAGCATAGTAAGCTGGGCCTGTTCTTGGTTTGAATTTAGGCTCAGAACGTACGGTTAAGCGTTTTACCTACTGAGCAAAGTTTCAAGTATTTTGTACAATTACTGTACGTGCATTCCTGTTGTTTATTAAAGAGAAAAAAATGTTGCGGCCCCGACTCACAAAATTCACTTCAATTGTTTGAACTTCTTCGTCATACATAGCACACGCGACTCTGTGGGACTATTGTGAAAGATACATTTTATGTACTTATTTACTGAGTGGGAGGGCCGGACGGGAAAATATTTGGCCCGAGGTCATGGTGTACGGACCAAGCGCAGCGAGGTCCGTGCTCCATGTCCGAGGGCCGAATATTTTCCGGTCCGGCCCGACCTAAACTCAGTCAATAAGCATTTTATCATATGGGCTCTTTACACTATTCATGAGCACTCAGAATATCAAGTTTGGACAAAACAAGTAACAAAAATTTGCACAGAAAATTTATCTGAAATGTTGTTTGCATTTACTTTTCTGGCTGTAAATAACTTGGATGTTAAAAGGCAACGAAATCCTCTAAAATTGCATCGCGCTGAGCAGTATGTGTTCCTAGCAGGGCCGGCGTACGGCTTTTTCCGTCCCTGCTCGCGCTAATGCATACGGCGCTCATACCGGCATTTTCCTAATAGTTTTACAATGAAAGCGCTCGCGGGGGCGTACGGACCATATGATAACTTAATGTCGATTATTTGACAGGTTATATCGACCTTGTCCAATCCCTTTCACAACTTACTGTCCATGGACTGGAAAACTCGCGGGAAGAAAATTCGAAAACCTAGAGAACACCATCGGGTAATTACTCCCGTTTCTGTAAAGTTCAGGAGCGACATACTGTTTCCTCGCTCTCTCGGAGTTAGCTTTAGGGTACAGTATGAGTGTTTTCGCAATTTCCTGGCTCTTTCCGTAGTCGATGATCACAGGTCTGTTTGACCTCCCAAGGACGATATTGTTGCCTTTTATGTCTTTGTGAAAGTACCCACGATTGCGAGCAGATATTAAAGGGGCTAGGTCACGCAATTTTAGGCAATTTCAGCACTGATCGAATGGTCATAGAATTAACTAAAATATCAAAATAACTGTTCAAAACTATAGAAGAACTCTAACAAAACACAGGGAAGCCAAGAAGGGACATGGATGGACAAAAGTGGAGAGGATTGAAATGGATTGAATTTGGATAAATTTGAAAAACGTCGGCCCACCTTTTTTCAAATTCATATCAGTCTATATCACTATATCATTTACACAGCTGGAAAATCATTCTCAGTTGTTATGTGGCCGTGATTTTGCAAATGAAAGACTCTTGCTCTGCCAATTTGACGTTTAGAGCTTATAATTAACAAAATTAAACAAAATTACCTAAAATAGCGTCACCTAGCCCCTTTAAGGTTTCGCACGCTTTGTTAAGAATGCTTACACAAGCTGTGTGTGCGGCTTTGAAATTGAAGAATTAGCCACTTGCACTTGTGTTTACAGCTTTTCACGCTTAATTGTTTCTTAGCACTTTTCACCGCTGAGAGTGTTGTTTATTATGGTCAGGGCTCTTTAATTAAGAAGTGAAATCTTTCCCCGCTGTCGGTGTACTAGGAAACTGTGGAATAGTTTGAACAGTGCTCTGAACGTTTAATTGATTTGTTGATATTTGTTAGTTCTTATTTGTTATGCATAGTGATTTCCGGTCAGCGGTCGTGACTGTATTTAGATCCCGTGATTGTTTACGTCATTAGGACTGAACCCGTTTTCGCCTTTCACCCAATCTCGTACCCAGAGTCCTCGGGCTTTTTGGCCAGCGGGTGAGCGCCCGGAGAGACTCTGGGATAATCGACTCCATTTTCCCAGAAAACGTGGGTTCCGGTCTTATGACGTATGGTTGAGTTTAAACGGAAGCAGAAAAGAGAAAACCGTTAACAGTAGAAATGGCGGGTTGAAAGTGTTCGAGAAACAAGAATTTTAGCCTTACACACTATGAAACTGGAGAAATGATCATTCGCTTGCTGTAAGAGCAAATGAAGATGAAACCTCTGACACTTTCGGTGAGTGTATTTTTGGTGTTTCCGCGTACATTCCATCGTTCAGAATGCAATGAGAATGCCATCGTGCAAGCAACACGATCGACAAATTTTTTGTGGAAACGACTCAAATGTCCTCTTCTTCTACAATTTGATGTTTCCGTAATTCTGAATGCTTCGACAAGACCTTATTCCACGGATTTCTCCTCAAAGAGACGGATATAATGTTTCCCACGGTACTTTTGCAACAGCAACAGTAATCACTCTTTAGCAGCGTGAGAAAATTCCCGTGCGTTATAAGACATAGTTCAAACCTCGTCGTTTTATTATTTTTGTGATTTATATATTTCTGAGGAAGAAAAAATCAAACAGCACTGAAACTAGTTTTAGATTTTGAATGTCCCTCCAAATTCTGGGGCTTCCGAATTACTTACCGACTTCCTGTCGGACTGCCATTGCTACGCAATCGGCCAATCAAAAATATAGTTCAAATCGATTATCCCAGAGTCTCTCCGGGCGCTCACCCGCTGGCCAAGAAGCCCGAGGACTCTGGGTACGAGATTGCCTTTCACCTTTTGACCGCCATTGTAACCCTTATTGAACAGTTTAAATATAGTTGAGTTCCTCCAATACCGCTACATTCATTGCTTCGTCACATTTTTTGGTGCCGGGACCAGGATGGAGGAATTAACCAAACTGTTAGCGTCAAGGAGAGCGCACAGGGCGCACTTAACTAAGTTGAAACAGAAAATCGATGACACAGCAAAGGACACAATTACCGAGACACAGATCGCTCTACTCAGGGCATTCGTCAACCAACTAAAGCAAAAGAGACAAACCCTTAAGGAATTTAACGACAAGATAGTAGTTTTGCTGGAAACACCTGAGGATCTTGAGCAGGATATACTCGTAGCAGAGGAACTAGATGGGCCTATCTTAGAGAAAGTATGCGTTACCGGTTCATCGAGCTCACAAACAAGAATTTTAGTCAACATGCGTCTTCTCATCAAGATACCGGCGATACCTTACCACAACCGCTGCAAATGAGAAAGGAAAATCAACCATCCATTCCATCTACGTCGCAAACGGAACAAGAAAATCAACAATTCAACCCAATTCCGTCGACTGAAACACCAGGTAACGATCATTCTAGTAATCTATCCGCCTCATCACACAATTCACTGATTACATCGCCGCCGGTGAGTACAAGTCATTCATTTCAAAGTAACCGTTTACCTAAACTTGTATTACCATCGTTTAATGGGAACCCGCTTGAATGGCAATCATTTTGGGACACTTTCCGGTCTGCAGTACACGATAACTCTACAATTAGTGATGTCCAAAAGTTCAATTATTTGAGAGCGCAGACACGTGACGGAGCTGAAAGAGTCATTGCCGGGTTGCCATTAACCAATGCTAATTACGCTAAGAGTATCCAGTTGTTGGAAGAGAGATTCGCTCGACCCCACAAGATCATCAACGCACACATGGAAGCACTACTGAACCTACCATCACCCACCGATCATTTAAGCAGTTTAAGGTTTTTTTACGACTCAATTGAGACCCACATCAGGGGACTTGAGACACTAGGAAAGAAACAGAAACTTATGGAGACATCTTGTTCCTATCATTCAGAAGAAATTACCAAACGGGATTAAGAGAAATCTAGCAAGACAAAATGGAAACAAGGAGTGGCAACTTGATAATTTACGTAAAGCAATTTTGAATGAAATTGAAATCTTAGAGGCGGGACAAAACACCTCTTGTGATTATGAATTCAGTGGCAACTCAACTGCTACTACTGCTACATTTCTCACGGCTTCAAGGCCTCGTACACCTGTTTCTGCTTCTAACAGTCGTGACCGCCCCACCAAACGAATGTGCCTTTTTTGTAATGGTGAACACAGTCCACCTGACTGCAATGTTGTGACAGATAAGGAAAAGAGACACTCAACTGTACGTGACACAAGGGCATGCTTTAACTGTCTGAATCGTCATTCAGTATCTAAATGCAAATCACAGAACCGCTGCAAGGTATGCCATCGAAAGCATCATACTAGTCTTTGTAGAAATGTAGAGCTACCTCCCACAACACCATCCACTGAACCAGCCACTACAAACAAGGTTCCAAGTACACCCACCACTGACAAGACTACGCTACCTTTAGTCTCCTCCTACCACATTGGTGATGCTAATAAACACACCCCCGTTCTACTAAAAACAGCTGTTGCTTCTGTTGCAAGTCACAATAACCATATCAGTGAACATATTCTGTTTGACGAGGGATCTCAACGCTCCTTCGTTACATCAGATGTGGCAGCCAAGCTTGATCTGAACCCAGAAACACAAGAGGCAATATCCCTGTCAACTTTCGGTGGAAACACATCTGTTAGACGCATTAACACTGCTACCGTTTACCTTGAAACCACTCAAGAGGAGACCATTCCCATTCACGTGATCATTGTACCAACAATCGCTGCACCCCTCACTACTTACACTGACGCCAATGTAAGGGACTTGCCGCATTTAAGGGGAATGACGTTAGCACACGTTAACGTTGATGATTCACCTTTCACAGTTGATATTCTAATCGGTGCGGATCATTACTGGGATGTAGTGGGAAACGAAGTTATCAAGGGTCCAGGTCCCACAGCAGCCAAATCAAAGATAGGGTATCTCCTCTCGGGCCCCCTCTCCAAAAGTAACCATTCAGAGAGCCTCAACAGTTCTATTTTAAGTGTTATGACCGAGCATCAACAAGAAGAATTTGATTTGGAACGTTTCTGGCGTATTGAATCAGTTGGTGTTCTACCAAGCTCCTCAGAAGACACGCCTGACTTTTTGAAGTATTATCAAGACACATCTATTATGTTGGAGGACGGCCGGTACAGTGCAAGGTTGCCATGGCGACCAGAACATCGCCCTTTACCATCAAATGCAAAAATTACTAAGCAGAGAACTCGCTCCATGGTCAGACGACTAGCCGCAAATCCTGAGAAACTACACTTGTACAATGATATCATCCAAGAACAGCAGTCTCGAGGTTTCATTGAAAAGGTCAGAGATCCGGATACAACCAACGAAGTATGTCACTACATACCCCACCATGCTGTCCACAAGGACTCCACCACAACTCCTCTACGCATTGTGTACGATTGCAGTTTCAAACCAGGTGATCAACCCAGCTTGAATGATTGCTTACAGCCAGGTCCTCCGCTGCTCAATGACCTTACTGGTATACTTCTACGCTTTCGTCTCCACCAGTATGGTATAACTGCGGACATTGAAAAGGCGTTTTTGCATGTAAACCTTGACGAAGCCGATCGAGATGCCACACGATTCTACTGGTTATCTAATGCAGATGACCCGGAGAGTGAATTCATTGTATACCGATTCAAGTCTGTTATGTTTGGTGCCACAAGCTCCCCCTTCATCTTAAATGCCACTCTCAACAAACACCTCACACAGTCTACAGACCAAGTCAGCATAGATATGTTAAGAAATCCGTACGTGGACGACCTCGCGTCTGGAGTAAGTGATGATGGTTCAGCAGTCAACTGTTATCAAGATGCCAGGAACACGATGTCACCAGTGGGTTTCAATCTCAGGTCATGGAGTTCAAACAGTCCTGGACTTCAACATCTTGCAGCCAAGGAGCAAGTCCTTGACACAAGCTTAACCAAAAAGGTGCTTGGCATACTATGGAACACAACTTCAGACACACTGGGATTCTCATATAAGCAAGCAACTTCTATCCCTCCGTTATCAACCAAGAGAGAGGTTTTACAAGAAACAGCAAAGGTCTTTGATCCACTCGGCCTACTCCAACCGGTCACAGTTGCTGCCAAGATTCTGATACAAGAACTGTGGCAGGAAGGGATAGATTGGGACGAACCACTTCCACTCTCTCTTGATCAAAAATGGCGTGTTTTAGCGAAGGAGATAGGAGATGCAACTAAACTTGAGTTCCCGCGTCGCTACTTCATTTGTGATGTCTGTGTTGACGGCAACGTCACAGAACTCCACGTTTTTGCGGACGCAAGCCAGAAAGCCTATGGAGCCGCTGCTTACTTAGTACGTGGAAACCAATCGTCACTTACCATGGCAAAGTCGCGTGTTGCTCCGACAAGGAAGCAACTTACCCTTCCAGAACTTGAACTTATGGCAGCTCTGACAGCTGCACGTTTGGTATCATATCTGCAAGAACAACTGCAAGTTACAAGGGTCACATTGTGGTCTGACAGCCAGATCGTCCTTCATTGGCTTAACAGCACCAAAATATTGAAACCATTCATCAGCAATCGCATCCAAGAAGTGGAGAAGCTGACATCAATTTCCAGCTGGAAGTACTGCCCCACAACCGACAACCCCTCTGATCTGCTCACAAGAGGGATAACAGCGGATCGATTGAAGGCCTCTTCTCTGTGGAAGCATGGTCCTAAATGGTTACCAAACAGATCGCAGTGGCCTTCATGGCCTACTACCGAGGTTCTCCACTTGTTGACCACTGAAACCTCTACTGAGGAGGCTACTACAAACAGCACGGTTCCAGCTCAACAGCAAGGCCTTCATCACCTGATCAATCCATCGGATTTTAGCGGTTTACCAAGGCTTCTTCGAATTACTGCGTATGTTCTCAGATTTGTCCAGTGTCTCAAGAAAAAAGACAGCCATCAAGGTCCTATTACAGCTATGGAATATGATCGTGCTATGACAAAATGGGTGAAGAATCGTCAATCTCTTGTTTTTCATGCCGACGTGGACAACCTCTTTTCAAAGGTACGACACCGTACAACCTTAGTACGTCAGCTTTGCCTATTCCTTGATGACGATGGTCTTTTACGCTGTGGCGGGAGGATACACAACGCCCCCATAAGTGACAACGCCAAATTTCCTCTGTTGCTACCAAGCAAAGACCACTTCACTGACTTAGTGACTCACTCCACCCACGTTAAGCAGCTTCATGCAGGTGTCAACTCAACACTCACCGCCTTGCGTCAAAGTTACTGGGTTCCTTCTGGCCGACAACGTGTCAAAACCTTAATTTACAACTGCGTAACCTGCAGAAGGGTTTCAGGAGCAGCCTACAATGCACCAGACCCGCCACCCCTTTCCAAGTCAAGAATGCTACAAACACAGCCCTTTGACGCCACTGGGGTGGACTTCACTGGAGCCCTGTATGTTCGAAACGCTGGGATTGAAACAAAGGTCTACATATGTTTGTTTACTTGCGCAACAACTAGAGCTATTCATCTTGAAGTTGTCGAAGACTTAACTGTTGAAGCCTTCTTACTCGCCTTTCGCAGGTTTGCAAGTCGCAATTCTCTTCCAAGGAAACTAATATCTGACAATGCTTCAACATTTCTATCAGCAAACAATGAACTAAAGGAACTGTTTGAATCTCATGCACTCGAGGAAACACTTGCAAGGGAAGGCGTTGAATGGCAGTTCATTCCCAAGAGGGCCCCTTGGTATGGGGGTTTTTGGGAACGTCTCATCGGTCTCACTAAATCCACCATTAAGAAAGTGCTCGGCAGAGCTGCAGTCAACCTGTGCACGCTTCAAACAATTGTTGTCGAGGTAGAAGCAATTCTCAACGACCGCCCCCTGACCTATGTTTCTTCAGACATTAAGGATGCAGAGGCACTAACCCCGTCACACCTACTTTATGGTCGACGAATAACGTCACTTCCACATCCACTAGTAGAGAGCGACGAAGTGAGTGATCCCACCTACCAATCGAACGCAGATTTCCTGAGGAAAGCAAAACGTGTCGCCTTACTGATTCCACACCTTTGGCAACGTTGGCGTCACGAGTACCTCACTTCCCTTCGAGAGTTTCACAAAAGATCAGGAGTCAACACCGAATCTGTGAGGGTTGGCGATGTAGTTCTCATCCACGATGACAGCCCGAGAGTAAACTGGAAACTAGCACTTGTCACATCCATTAACAGAGGTCACGATGGACTTGTACGTTCCGCCAATGTACGCACCGCCAATGGAACAACAAACCGCCCTATCAAAAGATTGCACCCTCTAGAAATTCAGGCTAAGGAAGTGAGCCACACAGTGTACAGAGCTGCCACAGTACAACCTCCACCCCCTGCGAGAAGGCCACAAAGAGATGCTGCACGACGGGCTATCAGGAGAATTGCCGACTGGGTTAAGGACATTTGCGTGCCCCCGGAGGATGTGGAATAGTTTGAACAGCGGTCGTGACTGTATTTAGATCCCGTGATTGTTTACGTCATTAGGACTGAACGCGTTTTCGCCTTTTCACCTTTTGACCGCCATTGTAACCCTTATTGAACAGTTTAAATATAGTTGAGTTCCTCCAATACCGCTACATTCATTGCTTCGTCACAGAAACTGAGCTTCAAGGCCTGGGCGTGCCGCCTATAAGCCAGAGGAAGAGAAGAGACTAAAATGATGATGGAAAAAAAATGCTTAAATAGATAACTTCACCTCCAAGGCTCGGGCGTGCCACCTGTAAGCCAGAGGAAGAGAAGTGCCAAAAAGGATATAAGAAAACAAATGCTTAAATAGATAACTTGACCTACAAGGCTCGGGCGCCACCAGTAAGCCAGAGGATGCGAAGAGACGAAAATGAAGAAGGAAAAAATGCTCAAATAAATAACTACACCTCCCAGGCTCGGGCGTGCCGCC
>NC_090873.1:45922424-45952424 GCF_036669935.1 Montipora foliosa
CTGGACACCGGAGTGCCAGTGGGCATTTGACATGTTGAACTACCTACCGGCTGGCTACTGTTCCTGCATTGTCATATCCGGATTTTACAGCGGAGTTTATACTTGACTAGGATGCCAGTAATCATGGAATTGGAGCTGTCTTAAGTCAGTTGAAGGACGGAGTGGAACATTATGTTGCTTATACCAGCAGAACGTTAACTAAAGCAGAAAGGAATTATTGTGTGACATTGCAGGAGCTACTTGCTGTTGTGGAGTCTGTAAAGCATTTTCGTCATTACTTACATGGCCAGAAGTTTCGCATCGGAACTGACCATGCACCCCTCCGCTAGGTGCTGAAAGTTAAAGAGCCAGAGGCACAATTGGCAAGGTGGATAGAATTTCTGTGTCCATTTGAGTATGAGATTGAATATCGGAAAGGCCAACGGCATACCAACGCAGATGCCATGCCACGAAGACCTTGTAGGGAAGACTGTAAGTGGTGCAAAGAGTGGAAGAAAGCTGAACAACCGATCAGCGTCGCTGTACAGACTGAGATTTCGATTTCCAAGACAGAAGAGCTTGCTGAAGAGGAAGCAGGTAGTACTCAGGTTGAGAAGAGTGACGCAGAACCGTCCTCAGCTACTGGTGAGCATTGCCTGTCAAATGATCTACTTAGTCCCAGGTGCAACACGATCAAGTTAGAACCGACCTGGACCCGAGAATATGTTCGTCTTCAACAGGCAACAGATCCAAGTCTCAAGGTGATACTGCAGCTTAAATTACAAAGTCCCGTCAGACCAAAGTGGGAAGACGTATCCCGTTATGATCAGGTTGTCAAGTCACTGTGGGCCCGGTGGGAACAAGTGGAAATCCATGATCGAGTACTGTGTAGGAGATGGGAGGAAGGAGATGGTATCAGAAAAACGTACCAGATTATACTGCTACAGAGTTTGCGAGAGACTGCACTTAAGGCACATCATAACCACACAACTGCCAGCCATCAGGGGGTGAACAAGACACTTGCATCCATGAAAGCACGTTATTACTGGCCAGGGTAACTTCACATGTCAAGAAATGGGTCAGGATTTCTCACGAGTGCGGTGCTAAGAAGAGCTGGGGGAAGAAACGGCGATCTCCGTTACAGCAGTACATAGCTGGTGCACCAGTGGAACGGCTCGCAATGGACATATTAGGGCCCTTGCCTCTGACTCCTCGTGGGAATAGATATGTGCTTGTCGTAACTGACTACTTTACAAAGTGGACGGAGAGTTACGCTATACCGAGCCAAGAAGCTGCAACAGTGGCTGAAAAGCTGGTTACCGACTTTATGTGTCTATTTGCAGTACCTCATGAACTGCACAGTGATCAAGGGACCAACTTTGAGTCCAAAGTCATGGCTGAGGTATGCAAACTCTTGGACATTGAAAAAACCAGAACATCCCCCTCCACCCACAGTCAGATGGCCAGGTGGAGCGCTATAATCGCACGTTAATCGAGATGCTCCGAGGTAAACTTCAAGAAAATCAAAAGGACTGGGACCTCAGACCATGAATCCACTGGTGAAACCCAAAACATGTTGATGCTAGGCCGGGAGATCGAGGTGCCTTTGGACGTGATTACTGAACCAGCACCAGATTCGCCGCCTCTGACTACTGAATATGCCTTGGCTTTTCAGCAGCGACTATTAGGTGCCCACGAGTTGGAACGCCGACATTTAGGCAAAGCAGCAGAACGCCAGAAGCGAAATTATGACAAACGGGCGTCCAGTAAACCGTTCCGAGTCGGAGACAGCGTCTGGCTCCATAAGGTTAGACAGTGGAAGGGGAGGAATCCCAAGTTGAATTGTCCTTGAGAAGGACCTTACCTGGTCATAACATCAATTTCGCAAGACACTGGCTCAGATTTAGAGACCATGGCTAAAGCGCATTCAGACAGACTTCCTAGTGCAAGTGAAAACGTTCAGAAGAGTCCCAAAGGTCGTCATGGTAGAGAACGCAGAAGACCACAACGTTACGGTGAATGGGTGTAACGCTTCCGCCTTTATTGGTCACTTGAAAATTGACAGTTGAAATTTTGAAGAGAACTGACTGACTTTGTCGACTCTTAATCTAGAAATTGGGCAGTTTCGGTTGCTGCTCAGCTTAATTTCATGCTTTTATTCTTCGTCAATCGTTGCTAAGGTCATAACAGATTCCTTGTCACTGGGACAGTGTCTTTTAAGGGAGGGGGTAGTGTAGCGACTGTACCCCCCTTAGGAACGCTTGTGTACCAGTCCCGCGAAACGTTAGTGTTGATGTCGGATTAAAAACAGAAAGAAACTACTCGTAGCTGTGTTGAATTAAAGCTTGTTACTGGTATTTATGGTCGAGATATGGAACCATCACAATACTAAACTGAATGTCTCGACCTACATATTTATATTGTATCTATGTAAAGGTTTCTACATTTTTTATGGTCTCGATAGAAAGATTTTGGGCACTTTTCTCGACAGAAAATCAGGAAAGTTTAATTTCTATCGAAATGTCTCCCATGACAAACTCGTATCTTTTGAAACATGTACAAACAACATTCCAGATGTGTGTATAGCAACACGTTCTCCATCTGATTGGTTGCGGTCGCATTAGGGAGGTAACACTAGTGTTACATCAAGTTTTATTGTTTAGTGTTCCCCTAGAGTATAGGGAAGATATCGTTGACGTCGCCAATTGCACTGAGGTATTTCTGTACGCGGACGTACATACATTGCAAGACGCTCCCGAAGCTAGACGAACTCTTCACGTCAAGTATACATCTGCCCTTTTGCCCGACAACAAATCCCAAGCAATCAAAAAGCTAGAAGCGACTGAGCGTCGACACAACAACTGAACTCGCCTCGACAGCTGCGTCGGATACGTCAGAAGGCGGTTCATAAGATTACAACTTGTATACAAAATCATTAACAACTTGTGACATAGACTGCCCACGCCAACTAAAAGGATACTTAGTCAAATGCTCTGAGCCACATGATCGTAATTTCAAAGATAGCTCGCAAATAGACGGTATGAAAGCCAAGTCAACTATGGACCAATGTAGTTTTAAGAATGCGGCCGCCCGTGAATGGAATTCTCTACCAAGAAACATTCGCGATACCCCCATCATACGTTACGTTTAAGTCAAAATTATTCAATTATTTTCTAAATCTCTATGTAAATTGCATGTCTGTAGTGTCCGTCAGTGTTAACATCCTGTATATATTTTTGTATATATCTTAATATCTAAAATGACGTCATAAACGTTTACTTTGATCATCAGCTAAAAAGTGCTCAATGGTTTTATCAGAGCTTTGAATAGATACAAAGACTTGAACTAGGTCAAAAACATTTATTTGCTACTCTGAGTTTCATGCTTCTTACGAAGCATGATGATGTTGCCTGGTGATGGCTTTGTAAGAAGCATGAAACTCAGAGTAGCAAGTAAAGGTTTTTTACCTAGTTCAAATCTTCGTATCTTGATATCTATATATTTTTATTTCTTTTGTTACCTCTTTCAGTAATACTGCTATTTTTACTGATCACTGGTTTACACCGTACCAGCAAATCTTTTGATTTTGCCTATCGGTTTTTTCAGAGTTAATAAAGCTATTCTTCTTCGTCTTATTATTACAGTCAAACCCCTCAGCCCTCTATTAATTAAGCAGTCACCTATCAATTTCCCGAAATTTACTTTCCATATTTATTGTAAATTTGACCTTTATTATTGTGCCAACCAGAGCCTCATTGGCTGCCGAAACAAAGGGTCTTTTGTTCCCGTGGTAGACACATTTGACGTTTGACACTGTGTTTCTCTCAAGTGTGACGCAACCAATACTGCAATTAATATCAAGTCATCTATAGCAGCATAACAAGTCCTAAATTGAGCAACATCTCAAAAATGGCAAACAATTCTTATTTTAATGGCATTTTCCATACAATGTATGGTACTTTTTCACCCATATAATGCGCCTTGGATATATCAAACGCATAAAGAAAAATGACAATCAATTGTTACATGCTAATACAAATCTCTGGATTTACATGAAATTTTCCTGTTATCTTCGTCAAAATGTTTTCTGTGTCGGAAATGAATTTACTTATATGCATACTACTTTGAGTTGGATCGACAAAAATACTTCAACTCCATATAGGTATCTTATTTTACATGGACGGGTACTCCAAAATCCAATCAACCCGCTTTGATTCATGATCCATGGTTGAAAACACAGTGCACTGGTGCTGTTTGTCCTGTTCTAAACCATCACTGAAATCGCTATGGTGTCTTTACGAATTCTCCCACGTTCCAGTATGTCCCGTCTCGCTTTAAAGAATTGGTTAATTTTCTCAGCGACTGCTGCTGTTTTTATTTGTTTACGATATTTTTACAGCAATAATTATGCCGGCGCATTCGAGACCCTAACGGCGAACCCAACAACCGAAAATGTGGCTACAGTTTTGAACGGCTCAGATGGATTTCTCGCTGCAACGATGACAAACATTGGAAAGTTATCTTCTTCGCCGGTGTGTGTCGTTGATCCAGCGATTACAGAATGTTCAGGAATGGGGTTTGGGGCCTTTCTTCTTCTTACCTTGGATCAAATTCAGATTTGTCATTCTCTGGGAATTCACCATCCAGTTGTCTTTTGGAGAGGATGTAACTCGGCTTGTTCGCGAAAGCGCATGATCAATTCGTGGCTTTGGTATTTCGAGCCAGTAAATCCCGGATTAGAACTCCAAGTTGAAAAAGTCGTGTGTCCATTATTCACGGATGGAAAGGGAGCTTCCATTTTAGACAGCAGTTTTCAAAATCGATCTATGGTTACTGGATACGATAACAGCAAAATCATCACAAAAATGACTCGAATGAAAGTAAACAAGCTGATAAAGCACTATGCTAGACCCAACTCAGAAATTTTAGAGGGAGTCAGAGCAATTTACAATCGACAGTTTTCCGGTTACAATATGCTAGGTGTTCATGTGCGAGGTACAGATCATTGGTATGAGACGCCCCAACACAGATTACCATCCATAATGAACTGGGTTCAAAGAGCTCGGAAAATCTTCGAAACTTTACCGCAGCCGAAAAAAATATTTATTGCCAGCGACAATGACGAAGTTATCAGAACGTTCAAGACTGTTTTCGGCAAACAAACGGTAAGTCGTCTTAATTTATTGATACACAAACATTTGGTTATTTCAAACGAGTCGATAAAGATCAAATCATCGCCGTAAAAATCGTGAAAAGGTTTGGAGGGATAGCCGTCGTTTAAAATTTTGTTTTATTAACATTCGAGTTTGCTTACAAAAGGCATCCTGCTGTTGGTGGTTTGCAACCACTCTCTAACTCATAACAATGCTACAATCAGAGTACAATTGGTGGTGGAGGAACAAAAGGAACTAATTGCGTTGACAGGAACGCGATTTCACGACTTCGAACACCGCCTCGAAATCGATGCGGTTTGTAAGTGTTTACACGGAACCGTTATCGATGTTTACGTGATGGCGAACTTATCACAGACGAAAGAAAGACAGTATCTTCCACAAAATTGTCCCACCAGACTGCGAATTCTTCCAGGTCGAATCCACAAACAACTCTTCGTTTTTCCTTTATCACTTTGCCATAGCATACCAGCGGCCGCGGAACATTTTGAACAGCGTCTGCCAATTGTTATGAGAAGCTTCTCGATTTAATTAAGGTCTCGGTAAAGGTAAATTTGGGCGTCTCGCTCATTTTTTTGTTTTTGTTTTTTTGTTTTTGCAAACCTTGAATCGGTGGGCTGTGAAGTATATTTTTCCGAAAAAGAAATTCTGAAAATTTAATTTTAAAATCGCTTTTCTTTGTTTCCCGCCATAATCAGCGCGCGAAAAATGATTGACGTAATATGTTCAATCAAGCTTGAAAGGATTGGGTATCAATAGACCACTTTCGATATATTAAAATTCAGTCCAAAACAAAAGGCATCATCTCGAGGCTCTGGGGAATAAACTCATACAAATCCTTCTATTTATTCCCCAGAGCCTCGAGATGATATCTTTTGTTTAGGATTGAATTTTAATATATCGAAATTGGTCCATTGACAGCCTTCACGCGCGATCTTCTACCTTAGAAACCCAATTTAAACGCTAATCAATCATACCTCGTTCGTGTCCCCCATCTTGAATCTTGAAAGCAGACTGACGTACCACGTGTTTGCTGCGCTGAGCCTGGTATCCAGTTATAAGTGTCGATCGACAGTTATAATTGTCGATCTACAGTTATCCCCTTAAACAAGACACTTGCATCCATGAAAGCACGTTATTACTCGCCAGGGTTAACTTCACATGTCAAGAAATGAGTCAAGATTTGTCACGAGTGCGGTGCTAAGAAGAGCTGGGGGAAGAAACGCCGATCTCCGTTACAGCAGTACATAGTTGGTGCACCAATGGAACGGCTCCCAATGGACATATTAGGGCCCTTGCCTCTGACTCCTGGTGGGAATAGATATGTGCTTGTCGTAACTGACTACTTTACAAAGTGGACGGAGAGCTACGCTATACCCAGCCAAGAAGCTGCAACAGTGGCTGAAAAGCTGGTCTCCGACTATATGTGTCGATTTGGAGTACCTCATAAACTGCACAGTGATCAAGGGACCAACTTTGAGTCCAAAGTCATGGCTGAGGTATGCAAACTCTTGGACATTGAAAAAACCAGAAAATCCCCCTCCACCCACAGTCAGATGGCCAGGTGGAGCGCTATAATCGCACGTTAATCGAGATGCTCCGAGGTGAACTTCAAGAAAATCAAGAGGACTGGGACCTCCAACTTCAAACCTGTATGATGGCTTATAGAAGTTCAGACCATGAATCCACTGGTGAAACCCCAAACATGTTGATGCTAGGCCGGGAGATCGAGCTGCTTTTGGACGTGATTACTGAACCAGCACCAGATTCGCCGCCTCTGACTACTGAATATGCCTTGGCTATTCAGCAGCGACTATTAGGTGCGAGTTGGAGCGCCGACATTTAGGCAAAGCAAAGCAGCAGAACGCCAGAAGCGAAATTATGTCAAGCGGGCGTCCAGTAAACCGTTCCGAGTCGGAGACAGCGTCTGGCTCAACAACGTTAGACAACGTTGAATTGTCCTTGGGAAGGACCTTACCTGGTGGTATCTGTTTTATCCCACGTCACGTATCGGATAAAAAGAAACCGCATAGCGAAAGCTAAGGTGATCCATGCAGATCGTCTTAAACCGTACCTTGGCCCCGCGTCTGGATTTCACAGAAAGAAAAGACCATTGTCTCGGTGGTGCCTCCAGTCACTTGGGCAGAAAGAAGTGAGTCTGTTGTTGCAGATAGTGCTGTGTCGACTCAACTGAAGGAAGATCATGGGGATGGTAGAGTCGACTCGGAACCCCCGAACTCTACTCTGGAGGAGAACAATCTTGAAGTAATAACATCAATTTCGCAAGACACTGGCTCAGATTTAGAGACCATGGGTAAAGCGCATTCAGACAGACTTCCTAGTGCAAGTGAAAACGTTCAGAAGAGTCCCAAAGGTCGTCAAGGTAGAGAACGCAGAAGACCACAACGTTACGGTGAATGGGTGTAACGCTTCCTCCTTTATTGGTCACTTGAAAATTGACAGTTGAAATTTTGAAGAGAAATGACTGACTTTGTCGACTCTTAATCTAGAAATTGGGCAGTTTCGGTTGTCGCTCAGCTTAATTTCATGTTTTTATTCTTTGTAAATCGTTGCTAAGGTCATAACAAATTCCTTGTCACTGGGACAGTGTCTTTTAAGGGAGGGGGTAGTGTAGCGACTGTACTCCCCTTAGGAAAGCTTGTGTACCAGTCCCGCGAAAAGTTAGTGTTGATGTCGGATTAAAAACAGAAAGAAACTACTCGTAGCTGTGTTGAATTAAAGCTTGTTACTGGTATTTATGGTCGAGATATGGAACCATCACAATACTAAACTGAATGTCTGTACTTTCAAATTATTTCGTGTGTCTCGACCTACATATTTATATTGTATCTATGTAAAGGTTTCTACATTTTTTTATGGTCTCGATAGAAAGATTTTGGGCACTTTTCTCGACAGAAAATCAGGAAAGTTTAATTTCTATCGAAATGTCTCCCATGACAAACTCGTATCTTTTGAAACATGTACAAACAACATTCCAGATGTGTGTATAGCAACACGTTCTCTATCTGATTGGTTGCGGTCGCATTAGGGAGGTAACACTAGTGTTACATCAAGTTTTATTGTTTAGTGTTCCCCTAGAGTATAGGGAAGATATCGTTGACGTCGCCAATTGCACTGAGGTATTTCTGTACGCGGACGTACATACATTGCAAGACGCTCCCGAAGCTAGACGAACTCTTCACGTCAAGTATACATCTGCCCTTTTGCCTGACAACAAATCCCAAGCAATCAAAACGCTAGAAGCAACTGAGCGTCGACACAACAACTGAACTTGCCTCGACAGCTGCGTCGGATACGTCAGAAGGCGGTTCATAAGATTACAACTTGTGTACAAAATCATTAACAACTTGTGACATAGACTGCCCACGCCAACTAAAAGGATACTTAGTCAAATGCTCTGAGCTACATGATCGTAATTTCAGAGATAGCTCGCAAATAGACGGTATGAAAGCCAAGTCAACTATGGACCAATGTAGTTTTAAGAATGCGGCCGCCCGTGAATGGAATTCTCTACCAAGAAACATTCGCGATACCCCTACCATACGTTACGTTTAAGTCAAAATTATTCAATTATTTTCTAAATCTCTATGTAAATTGCATGTCTGTAGTGTCCGTCAGTGTTAACATCCTGTATATATTTTTGTATATATCTTAATATCTAAAATGACGTCATAAACGTTTACATTGATCATCAGCTAAAAAGTGCTCAATGGTTTTATCAGAGCTTTGAATAGATACAAAGACTTGAACTAGGTCAAAAACATTTATTTGCTACTCTGAGTTTCATGCTTCTTACGAAGCATGATGATGTTGGCTGGTGATTGCTTTGTAAGAAGCATGAAACTCAGAGTAGCAAATAAACGTTTTTTACCTAGTTCAAAACCTCGTATCTTGATATCTCTATATTTTTATTTCTTTTGTTACCTCTTTCAGTAATACTGCTATTGTTACTGATCACTGGTTCACACCAGCAAATCTTTTGATTTTGCTGATCAGTCGTTTCAGTGTAAATAAAGCTATTCCTCTTATTATTATTATTACAGTCAAACCCCTCAGTATTTAATTAATTAAGCAGTCACCCTCTATTGAGCGGTCACCTATCAATTTCCCGAAATTTACTTTCCATATTTATTGTAAATTTTACCTCTATTATTGTGCCAACCAGAGCCTCATTGGCTGCCGAAACAAAGGGTCTTTTGTTCCTGTGGTAGACACATTTGACATTTGACACTGTGTTTCTCTCAAGTGTGACGCAACCAATACTGCAATTAATATCAAGTCATCTATAGCAGCATAACAAGTCCTAAATTGAGCAACATCTCAAAAATGGCAAACAATTCTTATTTTAATGGCATTTTCCATACAATGTATGGTGTTTTTTCACACATATAATGCGCCTTGGATATATCAAACGCATAAAGAAAAATGACAATCAATTGTTACATGCTAATACAAATCTCTGAATTTACATGAAATTTTCCTGTTATCTTCGTCAAAATGTTTTCTGTGTCGCAAATGAATTTACTTATATGCATACTACTGTGAGTTGGATCGACAAAAATACTTCAACCCCATATCGGTATCTCTGTCTTATTTTACATGGACGGGTACTCCAAAATCCAATCAACCCGCTTTGATTCATGATCCATGGTTGAAAACACGGTGCACTGGTGCTGTTTGTCCTGTTCTAAACCATCACTGAAATCGCTATGGTGTCTTTACGAATTCTCCCACGTTCCAGTATGTCCCGTCTCGCTTTAAAGAATTGTTTAATTTTGTCAGCGACTGCTGCTGTTTTTATTTGTTTGCGATATTTTTACAGCAATAATTATGCCGGCGTATTCGAGACCCTAACGGCGAACCCAACAACCGAAAATGTGGCTACAGTTTTGAACGACTCAAATGGATTTCTCGCTGCAACGATGACAAACATTGGAAAGTTATCTTCTTCGCCGGTGTGTGTCGTTGATCCAGCGATTACAGAATGTTCAGGAATGGGGTTTGGGGCCTTTCTTCTTCTTACCTTGGATCAAATTCAGATTTGTCATTCTCTGGGAATTCACCATCCAGTTGTCTTTTGGAGAGGGTGTAACTCGGCTTGTTCGCGAAAGCGCATGATCAATTCGTGGCTTTGGTATTTCGAGCCAGTAAATCCCGGATTAGAACTCCAAGTTGAAAAAGTCATGTGTCCATTTTTCACGGATGGAAAGGGAGCTTCCATTTTAGACAGCAGTTTTCAAAATCGATCTATGGTTACTGGATACGATAACAGCAAAATCATCACAAAAATGACTCGAATGAAAGTAAACAAGCTGATAAAGCACTATGCTAGACCCAACTCAGAAATTTTAGAGAGAGTCAGAGCAATTTACAATCGACAGTTTTCCGGTTACAATATGCTAGGTGTTCATGTGCGAGGTACAGATCATTGGTATGAGACGCCCCAACACAGATTACCATCCATAATGAACTGGGTTCAAAGAGCTTGGAAAATCTTCGAAACTTTACCGCAGCCGAAAAAAATATTTATTGCCAGCGACAATGACGAAGTTATCAGAAAGTTTAAGACAGTTTTCGGCAAACAAACGGTAAGTCGTCTTAACTTATTGATACACAAACATTTGGTTATTTCAAACGAGTCGATAAAGATCAAATTAATCATCACCGTAAAAATCGTGAAAAGGTTTCGAGCGATAGCCGTCGTTTAAAATTTTGTTTTATTAACATTCGAGTTTTCTTACAAAAAGCATCCTGCTGTTGGTGGTTTGCAACCAATCTCTAACTTATAACAATGTTACAATCAGAGTACAATTAGTGGTGGAGGAACAAAAGGAACTAATTGCGGTGACGGGAACGCGATTTCACGACTTCGAACACCGACTCGAAAATCGATGCGGTTTGTAAGTGTTTACACGGAACCGTTATCGACGTTTACGTGATGCCGAACTCATCACAGATGAAAGGAAGACAGTATCTTTCACAAAATTGTCCCACCAGACTGCTAATTCGTCCAGGTCGAATCCAGAAACAACTCTTCGTTTTTTTCTTTATCACTTTGCCATAGCATACCAGCGGCTGCGGAACATTTTGAACAGCGTCTGTCAATCGTTCACCCTGCGAGCAGAGCCTCTTTTATCTCTTTCCTTCATACACGGCATACAAAGCATATGTACCGTAAGAAAAGGCTCTGCTAGCAGGGTGTCAATCGTTATGAGAAGCTTCTCGATTTAATTAAGGTCTCGGTAAAGGTAAATTTGGGCGTCTCGTACCGCTCGTTCAATTTTCTACTTGCATCTTCAACGAAAATTGAAATGAAGATTTTGATTTCCGATTTTTCAAACCCGAGCGGTGTTTTTAATATTCAATCCATGAGAAGAACATCTAGAAGTGCAAGAAATTTGAAAGTTATATGAATAGTGTTTTTAGATTAATGTGGCAATTCTTGAGTTTGAGTTCGATGGAAAATAACAAAAAAAGCCGCGGATAGAAATGTCATTTTTTATTGTTCTTTCATTAGAAAATAGCGAATATTAAAAACAGGCCCTGAACTGCGATTTCAATTTTTATTTTCCCTTTTTTCATTTAAAATAAATGGAAGACGCACGGAATATTGATTTTCATTTTCAATTTTTATATTGGATGAAAATCAAATGAACGAAAACCACACGGACCTCGCTCATTCTTTGTTTTTCGTTTTTGCAAATCTTGAATCGGTGGGCTGTGAAGTGTATTTTCCCGAAAAAGAAATTCGGAAAATTTAATTTTAAAATCGCTTTTTTTTGTTTCCCGCCATAATCTGCGCGCGAAAAATGATTGACGTATTATGTTCGATCAAGCTTGAAAGGATTGGGTATCAATTGACAGCCTTCACGCGCGATCTGCTACCTTAGCACGTGCCCGAACGCTGATTGGCTCAGCATAATTGGCTTTCAAGTAGGGGCGGAGTTGTTAAGCAGACCGTGAACTACACGCAAAATCTTGAAGCTCCATTTTCTAGGGGTTTATTTTGACGGCAAAATTAGAACTTCTCGGACCTCCTGTCCCGACGGGTTTTAAGATATCCCTTCCAAATTCTCAATTCTAATAGAATTTTTCGTTTGTCTTCGGAGACTACTTTTATGGCACTTTTATCTGAAGTATGAGATAAGTAGTTTCTATCTACATTTAACCAATGGCAAGAAAATATGATAATAAAAAACAGATTCTACGCCCTTAAATCCCAATTTAAAGTTTAATCAATCATACCTCGTGTCCTCCATCTTGAATCTTGAAAGCAGACTGATGTTCCACGAGTTTGCTGCCCTGAGCCTGGTATCCAGTTATAAGTGTCGATCGACAGTTATAAGTGTCGATCTACAGTTATCCCCTTAAACAAGACACTTGCATCCATGAAAGCACGTTATTACTCGGCAGGGTTAACTTCACATGTCAAGAAATGAGTCAGGATTTGTCACGAGTGCGGTGCTAAGAAGAGCTGGGGGAAGAAACGGCGACCTCCGTTACAGCAGTACATAGCTGGTGCACCAGTGGAACGGCTCGCATTGGACATATTAGTGCCCTTGCCTCTGACTCCTGGTGGGAATAGATATGTGCTTGTCGTAACTGACTACTTTACAAAGTGGACGGAGAGCTACGCTATACCCAGCCAAGAAGCTGCAACAGTGGCTGAAAAGCTGGTCTCCGACTATATGTGTCGATTTGGAGTACCTCATGAACTGCACAGTGATCAAGGGACCAACTTTGAGTCCAAAGTCATGGCTGAGGTATGCAAACTCTTGGACATTGAAAAAACCAGAACATCCCCCTCCACCCACAGTCAGATGGCCAGGTGGAGCGCTATAATCGCACGTTAATCGAGATGCTCCGAGGTGAACTTCAAGAAAATCAAGAGGACTGGGACCTCCAACTTCAAACCTGTATGATGGCTTATAGAAGTTCAGACCATGAATCCACTGGTGAAACCCCAAACATGTTGATGCTAGGCCGGGAGATCGAGCTGCCTTTGGACGTGATTACTGAACCAGCACCAGATTCGCCGCCTCTGACTACTGAATATGCCTTGGCTATTCAGCAGCGACTATTAGGTGCCCACGAGTTGGAGCGCCGACATTTAGGCAAAGCAAAGCAGCAGAACGCCAGAAGCGAAATTATGTCAAGCGGGCGTCCAGTAAACCGTTCCGAGTCGGAGACAGCGTCTGGCTCAACAACGTTAGACAACGGAAGGGGAGGAATCCCAAGTTGAATTGTCCTTGGGAAGGACCTTACCTGGTGGTATCTGTTTTATCCCACGTCACGTATCGGATAAAAAGAAACCGCATAGCGAAAGCTAAGGTGATCCATGCAGATCGTCTTAAACCGTACCTTGGCCCCGCGTCTGGATTTCACAGAAAGAAAAGACCATTGTCTCGGTGGTGCCTCCAGTCACTTGGGCAGAAAGAAGTGAGTCTGTTGTTGCAGATAGTGCTGTGTCGACTCAACTGAAGGAAGATCATGGGGATGGTAGAGTCGACTCGGAACCCCCGAACTCTACTCTGGAGGAGAACAATTTTGAAGTAATAACATCAATTTCGCAAGACACCGGCTCAGATTTAGAGACCATGGGTAAAGCGCATTCAGACAGACTTCCTAGTGCAAGTGAAAACGTTCAGAAGAGTCCCAAAGGTCGTCAAGGTAGAGAACGCAGAAGACCACAACGTTACGGTGAATGGGTGTAACGCTTCCTCCTTTATTGGTCACTTGAAAATTGACAGTTGAAATTTTGAAGAGAAATGACTGACTTTGTCGACTCTTAATCTAGAAATTGGGCAGTTTCGGTTGTCGCTCAGCTTAATTTCATGTTTTTATTCTTTGTAAATCGTTGCTAAGGTCATAACAAATTCCTTGTCACTGGGACAGTGTCTTTTAAGGGAGGGGGTAGTGTAGCGACTGTACTCCCCTTAGGAAAGCTTGTGTACCAGTCCCGCGAAAAGTTAGTGTTGATGTCGGATTAAAAACAGAAAGAAACTACTCGTAGCTGTGTTGAATTAAACTTGTTACTGGTATTTATGGTCGAGATATGGAACCATCACAATACTAAACTGAATGTCTGTACTTTCAAATTATTTCGTGTGTCTCGACCTACATATTTATATTGTATCTATGTAAAGGTTTCTACATTTTTTTATGGTCTCGATAGAAAGATTTTGGGCACTTTTCTCGACAGAAAATCAGGGAAGTTTAATTTCTATCGAAATGTCTCCCATGACAAACTCGTATCTTTTGAAACATGTACAAACAACATTCCAGATGTGTGTATAGCAACACGTTCTCCATCTGATTGGTTGCGGTCGCATTAGGGAGGTAACACTAGTGTTACATCAAGTTTTATTGTTTAGTGTTCCCCTAGAGTATAGGGAAGATATCGTTGACGTCGCCAATTGCACTGAGGTATTGCTGTACGCGGACGTACATACATTGCAAGACGCTCCCGAAGCTAGACGAACTCTTCACGTCAAGTATACATCTGCCCTTTTGCCTGACAACAAATCCCAAGCAATCAAAAAGCTAGAAGCAACTGAGCGTCGACACAACAACTGAACTCGCCTCGACAGCTGCGTCGGATACGTCAGAAGACGGTTCATAAGATTACAACTTGTGTACAAAATCATTAACAACTTGTGACATAGACTGCCCACGCCAACTAAAAGGATACTTAGTCAAATGCTCTGAGCTACATGATCGTAATTTCAAAGATAGCTCGCAAATAGACGGTAAGAGAGCCAAGTCAACTATGGACCAATGTAGTTTTAAGAATGCGGCCGCCCGTGAATGGAATTCTCTACCAAGAAACATTCGCGATACCCCTATCATACGTTACGTTTAAGTCAAAATTATTCAATTATTTTCTAAATCTCTATGTAAATTGCATGTCTGTAGTGTCCGTCAGTGTTAACATCCTGTATATATTTTTGTATATATCTTAATATCTAAAGTGACGTCATAAACGTTTACATTGATCATCAGCTAAAAAGTGCTGAATGGTTTTATCAGAGCTTTGAATAGATACAAAGACTTGAACTAGGTCAAAAACATTTATTTGCTACTCTGAGTTTCATGCTTCTTACGAAGCATAATGATGTTGGCTGGTGATTGCTTTGTAAGAAGCATGAAACTCAGAGTAGCAAATAAATGTTTTTTACCTAGTTCAAAACCTCGTATCTTGATATCTCTATATTTTTATTTCTTTTGTTACCTCTTTCAGTAATACTGCTATTGTTACTGATCACTGGTTCACACCAGCAAATCTTTTGATTTTGCTGATCAGTCGTTTCAGTGTAAATAAAGCTATTCCTCTTATTATTATTATTACAGTCAAACCCCTCAGTATTTAATTAATTAAGCAGTCACCCTCTATTGAGCGGTCACCTATCAATTTCCCGAAATTTACTTTCCATATTTATTGTAAATTTTACCTCTATTATTGTGCCAACCAGAGCCTCATTGGCTGCCGAAACAAAGGGTCTTTTGTTCCTGTGGTAGACACATTTGACATTTGACACTGTGTTTCTCTCAAGTGTGACGCAACCAATACTGCAATTAATATCAAGTCATCTATAGCAGCATAACAAGTCCTAAATTGAGCAACATCTCAAAAATGGCAAACAATTCTTATTTTAATGGCATTTTCCATACAATGTATGGTGTTTTTTCACACATATAATGCGCCTTGGATATATCAAACGCATAAAGAAAAATGACAATCAATTGTTACATGCTAATACAAATCTCTGAATTTACATGAAATTTTCCTGTTATCTTCGTCAAAATGTTTTCTGGGTCGCAAATGAATTTACTTATATGCATACTACTGTGAGTTGGATCGACAAAAATACTTCAACCCCATATCGGTATCTCTGTCTTATTTTACATGGACGGGTACTCCAAAATCCAATCAACCCGCTTTGATTCATGATCCATGGTTGAAAACACGGTGCACTGGTGCTGTTTGTCCTGTTCTAAACCATCACTGAAATCGCTATGGTGTCTTTACGAATTCTCCCACGTTCCAGTATGTCCCGTCTCGCTTTAAAGAATTGTTTAATTTTCTCAGCGACTGCTGCTGTTTTTATTTGTTTGCGATATTTTTACAGCAATAATTATGCCGGCGTATTCGAGACCCTAACGGCGAACCCAACAACCGAAAATGTGGCTACAGTTTTGAACGACTCAAATGGATTTCTCGCTGCAACGATGACAAACATTGGAAAGTTATCTTCTTCGCCGGTGTGTGTCGTTGATCCAGCGATTACAGAATGTTCAGGAATGGGGTTTGGGGCCTTTCTTCTTCTTACCTTGGATCAAATTCAGATTTGTCATTCTCTGGGAATTCACCATCCAGTTGTCTTTTGGAGAGGGTGTAACTCGGCTTGTTCGCGAAAGCGCATGATCAATTCGTGGCTTTGGTATTTCGAGCCAGTAAATCCCGGATTAGAACACCAAGTTGAAAAAGTCATGTGTCCATTTTTTACGGATGGAAAGGGAGCTTCCATTTTAGACAGCAGTTTTCAAAATCGATCTATGGTTACTGGATACGATAACAGCAAAATCATCACAAAAATGACTCGAATGAAAGTAAACAAGCTGATAAAGCACTATGCTAAACCCAACTCAGAAATTTTAGAGAGAGTCAGAGCAATTTACAATCGACAGTTTTCCGGTTACAATATGCTAGGTGTTCATGTGCGAGGTACAGATCATTGGTATGAGACGCCCCAACACAGATTACGCATCCTGCTGTTGGTGGTTTGCAACCAATCTCTAACTTATAACAATGTTACAATCAGAGTACAATTGGTGGTGGAGGAACAAAAGGAACTAATTGCGGTGACGGGAACGCGATTTCACGACTTCGAACACCGACTCGAAAATCGATGCGGTTTGTAAGTGTTTACACGGAACCGTTACCGACGTTTACGTGATGCCGAACTCATCACAGATGAAAGGAAGACAGTATCTTTCACAAAATTGTCCCACCAGACTGCTAATTCGTCCAGGTCGAATCCAGAAACAACTCTTCCTTTTTTTCTTTATCACTTTGCCATAGCATACCAGCGGCTGCGGAACATTTTGAACAGCGTCTGTCAATCGTTCACCCTGCGAGCAGAGCCTCTTTTATCTCTTTCCTTCATACACGGCATACAAAGCATATGTACCGTAAGAAAAGGCTCTGCTAGCAGGGTGTCAATCGTTATGAGAAGCTTCTCGATTTAATTAAGGTCTCGGTAAAGGTAAATTTGGGCGTCTCGTACCGCTCGTTCAATTTTCTACTTGCATCTTCAACGAAAATTGAAATGAAGATTTTGATTTCCGATTTTTCAAACCCGAGCGGTGTTTTTAATATTCAATCCATGAGAAGAACATCTAGAAGTGCAAGAAATTTGAAAGTTATATGAATAGTGTTTTTAGATTAATGTGGCAATTCTTGAGTTTGAGTTCGATGGAAAATAACAAAAAAAGCCGCGGATAGAAAAGTCATTTTTTATTGTTCTTTCATTAGAAAATAGCGAATATTAAAAACAGGCCCTGAACTGCGATTTCAATTTTTATTTTCCCTTTTTTCATTTAAAATAAATGGAAGACGCACGGAATATTGATTTTCATTTTCAATTTTTATATTGGATGAAAATCAAATGGACGAAAACCACACGGACCTCGCTCATTCTTTGTTTTTTGTTTTTGCAAATCTTGAATCGGTGGGCTGTGAAGTATATTTTCCCGAAAAGGAAATTCTGAAAATTTAATTTTAAAATCGCTTTTTTTTGTTTCCCGCCATAATCTGCGCGCGAAAAATGATTGACGTATTATGTTCGATCAAGCTTGAAAGGATTGGGTATCAATTGACAGCCTTCACGCGCGATCTGCTACCTTAGCACGTGCCCGAACGCTGATTGGCTCAGCATAATTGGCTTTCAAGTAGGGGCGGAGTTGTTAAGCAGACCGTGAACTACACGCAAAATCTTGAAGCTCCATTTTCTAGGGGTTTATTTTGACGGCAAAATTAGAACTTCTCGGACCTCCTGTCCCGACGGGTTTTAAGATATCCCTTCCAAATTCTCATTTCTAATAGAACTTTTCATTTGTCTTCGGAGACTGATTTTATGGCACTTTTATCTTAAGTATGAGATTAGTAGTTTCTATCTACATTTAACCAATGGCAAGAAAATATGATAATAAAAAACAGATTCTACGCCCTTAAATCCCAATTTAAAGTTTAATCAATCATACCTCGTGTCCCCCATCTTGAATCTTGAAAGCAGACTGACGTACCACGTGTTTGCTGCGCTAAGCTTGGTATTCAGTTATAAGTGTCGATCTACAGTTTTCCCCTTCGACAGTTATAAGTGTCGATGGCCAGTTAATAACTGTCGATGGACAGTTATTAACTGTCGAAGTAAAAAGGAAAAAAGAGGTACTTTTGATGGCCCTAACAAGCCACTGTACGTTAATGAAGTGGCAGTACGCACAGACATGTTGAAACTCTCTCCCGCCATCACGCTACCAAAACACGTCCAAAAAAACAAAAGGGTTCATTAGCAAAAGCGATGGTTCTGCACGTGCAACACGATTTTTGGTACATTTCTCCGTGATCTTTCTCTGCGAAACATGATATAACATGAGTAAGGTTAAAGTCGTCAGAATCTTGCTTTCTTTGGCCAAAAATACGGACAAAAACATGAAACAAAGGAAACTGTCCAGTTTCATAAGACCTCATAACCATCTCCATGCATTAACTATGTCGTAACGTTCTCCTTCACAAACGCTTTGTAGCTTGAAAATTCTCCATTACAACAGGGCTGGACAATGATTTTACTAACAAAAAGTCGGTATTTATTTGGTTTCCAGATTGTTTCCATCAATGCAGTTAGGGCAAAGCGGTACCACAGTGAACTTCCACCAAATTTGTTTAAATACAACTTGACTGATTCGTTTGCACGTGCTGTGGGTACGCAAGTACTGATGGACATTTTGCTGTTGGCGAAGTGTGAACACTTCCTTCACGCGGAAAGCAGTGTGGCCTCACTTGCAAGTTTTTTCAACCCTTATATGAAAAGCTACTTCATGGAGGAAACGCATTTTAAGGCACGCATTTAAACGGAAACATATATACAAGTGAAGCCCCCTCCACACGTATCCGGGGATATTTTTTAATCCGGAACGTTTTCTTTGCGGCTTTGCCTTCTGTCAACACGCATCCGGCGAATCTGGCATGTGAATCCACAACTTTTTAAATCCGCTCTCCAGGGTGGAAGTGTTCAATACGCAAAGAATTTGGAAGAGTGTGAACGGTTGAATCCAGATATTTTTTCAAATCCGATGACGTTGCAAACTCATGCAGATCCAGATTCAACATGGCCGCTGAACGAAATGGTCGCCAACTCCCACACCTGAAGGCGCATTCTCTGTTGACAATAGTCACAGAGGAGTACTGGATACTAGAACGAATGCGGATAATAGTTGTGGAGGGGTAAATTCGATTTGAATTCTCTATTTTCGAATTCCCCATAATACATTTTGTTTGCCCCCCAAATTTTGCATAAACTATTGTTTTCAAATGCTCTTGGGGACACTGCATATTCCCAAGAGCATTTGAAAACAATGGTTTATGCAAAATTTGGGGGGCAAGCAAAGTGTATTATGGGGAATTCGAAAATAGAGAATAGGTTAGGTGTGGACGAGAAAATATTTAAATCCGAACATTTAGATCCACAAAGTTGTGGATTGAAAAATATCAAATGTCCGGAAACGTATGGACGGGATACGTTTCTGTATTAGAGCGATTGCCGGATGCATTAACTAAACGAATTTTATAGCTTAGTATTTTACTCCAATCTTGAGAAAAAGAGAGATATATTGGCAGGTTTGGCGCAGTGGTAAGAGCTCTCGCCTCCCACCAATGAGGCCCTTCATGGTCGGCATCATATCACAGAGAGAGAGGTTTTCCTCCGGGTACTCCGGTTTCCCTTCACCTCAAAAACCAACATTTAATTTGCGTTAATTTGTTGATTTGAATTTACCGTTTCCCCAATTAGTGCTCCAGCGCTACGGGACTAGACACTTAAATATTTAAGTTCCTTTCCTTTTCCTTCGGTCACAGGGTCACATTCTTTACCTGTCAGTGGTAAAAAGCAAAAGCACTTGTGACTTGCAAATGCTTGACGCGTTTTACCCGCGCTTGCCGTAGGCTGCAGATAAATCTGCTATGCGTAATGATTAATTTATTTTAATTCTGTTTTTGTTGTATACGTAATTGGCCCTAGGATGCCAAAATAAATCGGCTGCCTTCCAACTGAATCACTTACTCCCTGTCTGATGAATGATATTCATTTGTAGTAAACTTAGAAAACACAAAAATAATTTAAAATTTATTTGAAATCGAAGAGACTTTTCTAGTGGGTATCTACAGTACCAACAGAAGCACGTGACCTTCAAACGTGCAACTTGCAACTTCTTTTCTTTGGAATAAAGCTGGCGAACATTTTATGCCCAAATATGGACAAAAATAAGATCGATGCTGCTCGCGCGGGAAAATGCGCGACCTACGTTACATCCAAATGAAGAAATTTTTACACTAAAAAACGCCAGCTCTTAACCAGAGTTAAAAGCTTAAGGTCATGAGCTTCTGTTACCAAACAATCAGACTCGTAGAAAACTAGAATTAAATAATCGAATGGATCAAAGAAGCGTGAGCGGCATAAATCATTTAAAAATGAACTGATAAAGTAACTGTGATTTTCACTGCAGGGACAAGAACAGGATCACACGAAAAGCACACAAAACGAATGGAATAGAATCGATGACCATCAGGAAGACTCGGACCCAGAAGACTGGCTTGAAAACGACGTGCTTCAGTGCTTCTTGGAAAATTATGCGACAAGCATTTGTTCAAATGCAGCGAAAGGGATTTTTGTTAATTGGGAAGGTGCTACTAGTTTTTTGAAAGGGCAATGAAAACTTTGGACACCATCACGTATGAAAATTACAAAATTACGAGGTTTTCCATAAGTGTAGAAACTTACTTCACGACCACACGATAATGTGGCTTAAAAATCTCGCGCCATTTTCTAAGCCAATCATGGCCGAGTTGCTCGAGGTATGGTTGATGCTCACCATTGGTTTGAGCGGCAGGGAGAATGGATCCCAAGAGACACGCGCGCAAAAAATGTGAGCGGAAAAAGTTTTGCTGTAGGTTTAGTGACCCCTTTAGTACACTGGTATCACGAAATTTAGCAAGGTGATGTATCGGGGACCAATAAGATGCGTGATTTCGTATTCTCAAAGATAATTTGCATAAAAACTGAGAGGATTTTTCATCTTTCTATAGCTTCTTTACAAATACATCTCTCGTCCACGGGCTAGTTTTTATAAGACAGTCTTAGGCTGTAGAATTTGATGGGGCAATAGTATTTTGAAAAAAAAAAAAAGAAAGTGGGACCCCGAATTAGTTTACGGGATATTTTGGTAGTGACGTATTGTTTCCATGGCAACAGTTGGGTCTAGTGGCACCCTTAAAATTGCTCTTCAAGCAGTTTATACACTATGGACCCCAATGAACACCAACTGTTACTGTGGAAAGCCCTTTCGGCCCTTCTTAAAATCTGAATAATGTCATTGGTTCTCATGGTATTGCACATGGGTATAAAGCATTGACACCTGACCCAGAAGTAAAAGTAAAAGCATCCTAGACTGCTCGCATGGTTTTGGTTTGCAATATACAATGTACTTGGATTTGATAGTCTTGGTCAGTTGTGACTCGCTAAAGGAATTGCCATGCAGGGAATATAAATTATTGCATTACTATGGATACGAAACAATTTTCTTCACAAAAGATCACTGTACTTAACAAAACAACTTAGTCAGTTGTCGCAAACAAAGAGGTTCATTGGGACTCCAATTAATAGCTCTGGGGTAGGCCAATGTGGACAGTACAATCACACATTCATGAGTTCAAGTTCTGTTTAAGCTTGGAAGCTAACTTGCAACAACTGCCTGACACATGACCTTGCACATTTGAACATTTTTAAAAGGATGAGCCATCTAATACAGTTTAAATGATTTTTAAAACACCAAGTCAAAAAGTAGCCATATTTTAATTTACAATATATTTCTATCCTTTTCGTCTTTAGCTACTGTCAAGAACAACACACTTCACTGTGCCAACATGATTCTTTGTGACAAAACTGTCAAATTATTACTTGCCTTCATTCAATCTGGTATAAACTCGTTTAATGGTATTCAGATTAAGGCTAAAAATAGTAACTGTGTCTTTAACAGGGAAATAACAATAGCCTTGCATTGAACAACACTGGGCAATTTCTAGATACCGCTAATACTAACAAGAAATATGAACCAATGTGGGAATCCCTGGTTCAAAAGTGCAACGAGAAGAGTTGTCATATTGTGCAAGCATCAAGTGTAGTCACTGGCAACTTTCAAAGCTTTGTCAGTTATCACAATTGTCAATGCCATCTTGGTTGAGTCTCTGGCTATAGTTTGCCATTCAACAGAAACAAGACAATGACCAAGTATCGTCTTCTTTGTTGTATTCTCCTTTTCCTTTGAAAAATCATTTTGACAACCTGAGCGATAAGAGTCCCATTCAACTCCACTAATTTAAAAGCCCCTAGTAATTGACTGCCTGCAGCCCCTTCTATGTTAGTTCAGCTGTACGTTTCTCTCCTCCCTCTATGTGTCTCTGGAATGTGTAACAAAACATGATTGACTAAACAAGCCTTTTACAGCTTGCTTGACATTGAAAGTATTGCCAAAAGTTTACCCCTGTTTATAGTAACTGACAGATGTACATTTGTAACTTGTAACCTTCCTCTCACTACTACAACATTTGTGGATGTATTGTTGCATCAAATTCTTTAACATTACTACAACACTGTTATTCTACATCACTCTTTGATATATATGTATGAGAAAATTATCAGTTTCAACTCAACACTTAACTGGAAATATCATATGAAATAAGCATGACCCTGTCCCTCCCCTTAGAGAAAGCAAAAGTTCTGTGCAATAAAGGAATTTTATTGCGACTTTCATAAACTTGAAGAATTTGAAGTTCGTTTGTTTAACATTTACTGCTTTTATTGTTTAGCTGCTTTAAATAGTGCCTGAGGCAACATAAATTGACTGCTGGAATCCCAGGCCAATCACCTAGTCAGGGTGCGTGTAAGACCACTGAGAGGGCCATTTGAAATTCAAACTTGGGGATCTGCATATTTATTGCACTGCTTTGTCATTACCTATCTCTTATTCCTTTATCTTTTGAGAACTTAGATTTTCTAAACTTTCCTTAACTACATTCCAAAAGAAACAAAAACAACATCAACTTCATGGTTGAAACATTACTTCATCCATTATTCAAATAATTCTTAGTGTTCAACAAACATTAAACTATTTTCACTGTTTTTGCACCAGTACAAATCAAAGTTGTACCAGTTCAATATATTTTGTACCAGTTCAAAAACAAATTGGTCCAAAGTCAAAATTGAACTACAACCTATATATTTGAAATCTTCCTAAACACTGAAAAGTTAACTTCAAGGCAATTTATAGTAGGTATAAACAATTCTGATCAAAGTTGACGGTTAATAATAATAATAATAATAATACTAATAATAATAATTTATATTGCGCTTTTTAACATACAATGATCAAAAGCGCATAAGGTTAAGGCTTGACAATAATAATAACTAGCAGCTATTCACTGAAGTGGAGGTTGCTAGTAGTGGATATTATTGTACTGAGCAGCAAGGTAAATATCCACCACTAGCCACTGAAACTGAGGAGAATAGTTTTTATAGTACATACTAAAACAGTGAGATAATATAGCACAAAAAGATGATTTTAACTCATTTGCGCAAGCTGCTTGGGGGTGGATAGCATAGGATATCCGGAGTTTGATTAGCCAATCACTGCGCATGTTCAACGCTATCCACTGTTTTCATATATACTTTAATAATCATTATAACAAATATTGGGTAATCAAAGTCATAACCGTAATCCATTTTACTTAACCCATTATCTCCTGGGAGTGAGACTTCAACATATTTTACCCTGTCTAAAGCCAGACGATTTTACTCGTCAGTTGGGGAGGAGTGTCAAGTATTTATGAGTCATGAGTCAATGAGTCAATGAGTCAACCAGTTAGTGCAGTTAATTAACCATAAAATGAAAGCTAAAATTTCAGAGTGTGCTTAGGCCTAATCACTGAAACGAGGGCTTAGGCTTAATCAACAAATTATTGCTATATTGACTGTGAGTCCATTGACTCATGACTCATGACTCATTGACTCATTTGACTCATAAAACATGCGTTTTCTTGGAAAGTCCTGGGGTGCCTGTGGAGGGAATGGGTTAAATCAATCTTTTACACAGGAATACCCAACTTAATGTGAGCTGAAATGGAGCATAGGTTTTATACATTAATTTTGTCTGTGAACTTGAGAAGACTTCAAGGAACAATATGTTAATGCAAAAGTGTATGGCAAGTTAAACCCACAATTGCTACATTTTTGCCCATCTAAAGCATACTTAATAAAAAAATAAATTCTTAGCTCTCTCAACCTTTGCAATTCAAAGTTTGTGCAGATTTCAAAATAATATTAGGACAATAAAAATTATTATTTTCCTCCCAGATTTCTTTGGTGCTACATCCTTGCAGACAGTCTCCACTTGGGTTGATATATTGAAATAGGGCAAAAGGAAAATCTGCACACCAAACACTCTTTCATTTAACTGTCACGCAGATTTGTGGAATATAAAACAAACTGGAGTTTAAAAAAAGAATAGTAGGAATATTTGCCAACTACTGCTGAGACAGAGATGACGACCAGCATGTATATTATTTTTTTATAAAGCCACATTTGAGGCAAGCCAGAAGATCAAATGAAAACTATAAGGTGTTTTGATAGCTTGGCAATGCTGATGCACACTCAACAATTTTCAGTGAAAGTCAAAACTTCTTTGTCCCTGTCTCAAAATATCAATGGAAAGGAAGACTTCTGGTATGTTCCAGTATGCACTTTCATGCTCTTCTCCCCTTTTCCCCTTTTTTCATGTATGTTTACAAAGGAATAAATGTCTACATTGGTGCATCCAAAATTAACGTGAAAATAACATCTTCCGTTGGTACACACGTCAAACAGCATTTACATGTACAATAACAGTTAAATGTAGGTGCAAATATTATGCACTACATCAATTGGTTAACAGTACAAACCAGACAATAAATAATTTTACGCAATATTATGTGTTAAGTTAAACATTCTATACTACCAAGTTACACAAAATATAACTTGCAAAGGCATTTCTTCACGTCTTTACTTTACTACTGTAATTTACAGTACACTGTACTGTTTGTTTACACTCCTTCCAGTCTCCATTTGTCCTTAATCTTTGGATAAGGTTAGCGAAGTCAACTCTTCACCACACTATGAAGGCTGACTGTAGCTCAAACTTTCAGCTTTTTTTATCTCTCTGTTATGGTCAATTTACTTTGGTAAACTTTCATAACTCAAATTCAACCTCTCAAAAATTAACGCATTGGGGCTTTTGAAAAGGGAGACTGCTAGCAGTAGTGTTTCATTATTAATGACCCCTCTATTAGACCACACAAATAGCTGAGTGACATGGTCTCAAGGAGGTATTAAAAGTGCAAGAGTTAAATGTGTACTGTAGTTTTGAATAAGTGAGCACAGGGGCATGCCATTGCACACTCAGCCTCAAAACTCTTTCAGTGTCATAGATGCTGTTCACTGTTACGCAGTCTGTGAACCCTCAAATGTATGACCATCCAAAATGTCTTCTTTCTGATGGGGGTATTCCCAAAGGTGCTGCATTAAGACAGCCCTGCATATCTACTGGTAGCCATTTAGTGAGATGTCCTCGCTCAGTTTACTTTATGTTTCCCATGTTATGTCATCTTACCAGAGAAAAACTAGAGTTGGCATTGTACGTAACGATGCTGATGATCTCTTCTTTTGGAATGTATCGACTGCTTGTGTCTAGAGAGTTGTCAAAGAACCCACTGTCTTCATAAATCTGCAAAATTATAAAACCTTACTTAATTAAGATGATGATTTTCTTACAACAACAAGAGCTCCATGTATCTTGGAAAAGGTTATTTTAGTCAATATTCACTTTATCTTGTATCCAACATGAATTGTACACGTACGTAGGTTGCTTGTTGCAACAAAATAATTCATTTTTGTAACCATTGGGAGGTGTCAGGGTACTGCAATTGCATTGATCAATACCCCTTCCCCTTCCTCCCCTCCCACTTTCTGGATTTGTCATTGAAAGTTTTGACCTCTTAAAAACTAAATGAATGAATTATTCCAAATTAAATTCTTTTCCTTAACTCTTAATTCTGTTCATTATCCAAATAATATTAGTCCAAAAAAATATATTCCATGGCATTGTTCCTTTTGGTTAGATGTACAGAAGCAGAACCAATGACATTTTTTCACTTTTCCAACCAACGTGTCATGCAAAAAGTGTCACACCCTAGTGTCACAAACTAGTCTTGATGAATTACATGGCGCATTGTTAAACATGCAAGATCGTATTCAAATGTAACAAAGAAATGTAATTTGTGTCTGGGAAAAGTACTATAATCATTTGTAGACTAAATATGGCAACTTCAGAATTGATGTTGACAGGCAATGATAAAGATTTAGATTCTGAGAGTAAGAAATCACTGTTTTATACAGCTTATGCTGATACCATGAATAGAGAGATTTTGCTTGCTCCATAAGCATCGTTGCATAGTTCTTAGCCTTTTAAAATTCACATAAATGGTCAGCCTGTTTAGAGGAGCGCCATTTGCTCAACTCGTCATCTGGCAATGATAGCTGATCGAATATCACTATTGAACCAGGATAAGCAAGGCAGTATAGATAACTACTTTGGTGCGTGATCGTCCAGGAGCTTGGAGAGAGAATGAGTTGCATTTCTCGGCACTGATGAAGATCAGCCGAATCAAGGGTAGAATCCTGCATAAATTTAACATTATTCCATGAGCGCACGTTGGATATGACGTGGTAAATGGCCAACGAGGCGCATCGCGTTGAGTTGGCTATAGCCACCCTCATATCCAGTAAGTGTGAATTCTTGGAATAATAATACTTTAATTAAATCTTTATTAAACTCTGAACTGTTTTAATTACAGAATGACAGGATGTTATCTCAGCTATTACAAACTGACCAATGCAATCAGTTTTCATACAAGATCATTACGGTATGTGAGCTGATAACCAAGATTGCGTGAGCCAATCAGAACGCCTGATACACAAATCCGAGATTGAAATAAACAAATATATATATATAATTATATTTGTTTATTTCAATCTCGGATTTGTGTATTATATATATAACACACATTCCAATATTTGACTTGCTTATTTTTATACATGGCTGAAAAAGTCTCAAGCTTGAATACCATATCCACTGTGTATGCCGTTCATTAAATGAGCCCAGCTGGTTTGGATCACCAAAAGGCTATTTGAAAAAAGATAACTTCTCTGCAAGAATGAATTCCGGTTATTGAGTCAGTCACTTAAAAGGTAACACCATCACCACCGAATTACTTTGGGCAAAAAAGATCGCAAAGACTTAACACATAAAGGTGAATAAAATAAATAAAAAGAAGTAATTTAACCACGACGAAATATGCGTACACAATTAGGTAAACTTATGAAGCGAAAACTGGTCTTTTTGTTCCGCGTCAATAGCAATTTGTTTATTGCGCAGAAAATAAGAAGAACCACTCGAAAGAACCTTCTGAAGACCTATGAGTTACGAACCTTCCGACCCAATAAACATCTGATAGACATCAAAATATGAGAACAAAAGACCTCAAAGGATAAAAAATAGATGACTACGCTACGTTTCTTATTTATACGAACTTTCCCAAAATTACGCTCCGGGATTTATTCCAGCTCCTGAAGCACGAAAAACTTTAAATTGAAGAATTCTTAGCCCTTGGAAATTGTAAACACACCAGGTATCTTTACAACATACCTGAACTCTCCAAAACGTCAAAGAGGAATGTAAAAAGAGTAAACCCAGGGCAAAACATGAAAGGAACACGATGAAGAAATGTAACAATACCAAGCGATCGAACCTGCATTAAAAAAAAAAAAAAGATAATTTTAAGTCAACACTTAGAGCGTTGGATAAGTTCATAAGATAATTTCACTTGTTCTGCGTACTTGCTTGTCGTGTCTCCGCTTGATTCTGCACACGATGTTGAGGAATTATCCGAAGCCAATCTGTCTCTACGATCAGCCATACTTTCACTTTGCTGAAGTTGTTGTGGCTGACTGGCTTCTTTGTGATTGGCTAATTGTTGGAGCAAGAACATTTCCGATCAGCGGCTCACTAAAGGCTCACTATTCATGTCGTGCTTGTATTCATGTGGTGTAGACAGGTCAGAAAAAGGGTCTCTTTACATGAAGTAGTATGTAAAGCAAACAGACCGAAATGGCGCCCATTTCGCTAAAAGATCCTAATATTCAAGCGATTACTGAAGAATTTGTGAAGACTGTGACAGGTTTTAAGGTAGTTCGTATGACGACAGCTTAGAGAAATGGGATCTTTAATATTCAAGGCTAAAAAGGCTTTCATTTTTCACAGAAATCGTCAAGAAATTTCACCGTTTCTGTGCAGTTTGCGTTGTCAAATTTTCGGTAAGTGGCAATGTTTTTCCATGATCATGTTCAGCTGTCGCAGTAAAGTATTTAGTATTTTGATTAAATCATATTGACTTTTTGTTTCGATGCAGTTATCACCAGTTTCTTGATGTTAACAGCACCAAAGTTATGAGAAATATTGACGGGTTAGTACAAATGAATTATCAGGTTTCATAAAGACTTAGGGTGGCTCAAACCAGTTTCAAAAATTTGGCGAGAATAATATTATGTTAATTGAAGGGTTACGTCAACAACGCTTTTTCACATTAAGGCAATTTTATGGTACCAAATGAAACACCGATAATAACATTGCTTAACAAGATGCACTCATTGATGTGACGTACTGTAATACCCGGGGGGGGGGGGGGGGAGGGGTACTGCCATATATATACGATATAGGTATGTGCTGCTGTGAAGGGTATGGTTTTCAAGCAGTTTACTCTAGGATAGAGTATGCAAATCATAGCCTTTCGGTCTTTCGGTTGAAGATTTTATCAAGACTAAGGAACCAGAAATGCCCACTCAAGAATATAAAAAAATCAAATGTGCAAAGTTTAAGTTTACGTAACTCAGCCTCAACAGTGTCAATAAATGGCTATCATGAAACACCTCTGGATAATATTATTAACTGTCAAGAATCGGAATTTAGACGGAAATCGGTGGGAGTTTACTCTAGTATAGGGTAGCAAAATTCAGCTGAACTAGCTCTGGTAGAGGCTAAGGGTTCCAGGGTCCCCCCCCCGGGCTTTAATACTAGCGAACATGGCAACAAAAAAGGGATCTAAAAACAACCAATATTTTGTCATTAAATGCTTATATCTCTGAAACAAACTGAGAGCCACCTTAAAATTTTCCAGTTGTGAGGGTGCTCCAGAGAAATTTTTATAACTTTGCAGAGAGTTTCATCTTAGCCTTTTAATCACTTTTCAGCAATAACAAATGGGGGGTTACGGAGTTAGTTTTTGAGTACACAGTACGTGGGTTTTAATTATCTTTGACATCTTTGACACACCAAAAGCAACAACACAGAGCTGATGCACAGATTTCTTTTGCTACTTATAAAGGATTTCAATGGTACAATGCTAATTTGC
>NC_090873.1:45957424-45964924 GCF_036669935.1 Montipora foliosa
AATCTTTTTTTTTATTGGTGAACTCCTTTGGAATTTACAGAGTTTGTCAGAAGCTCAAAGTTCATTCCCAGTCAGAGAAGGCAGGGATACTACGGAACTTATGCGACCGATTCCTTGAGTTACCCTTAAATGAAAGTTCAAAGGATGTTAAGGTAATGTACTTTCCACAATAATACAAATTGTGCAACACTGGTCAGGACTAGTTTCATGTAGCCATACAATTAATGTAGAGGTAAGGTAACAAATCCGATCCCATCAATGTGAAGGGCGGACGTGTCAGCCAATGCGTTGGCTGACATGTGACTGAAAAACAACCGACGTGTTGGGCAAGGTGTTGATAGGATCAGATTCGTTACCATTACCCTATGCAGAATACCGGTATAATTATATTTTAAGGAGGCCCGAAATAGTTTCTCCTTTTTTTCAAACAAATAAACTTATTCTGTCCTTACAGTTAGGGTAATCATATCAAGACAAAATTTGGCGAGGGTATTAAGTACCCATCATGGATTTCTCACATCACATTTTCCTTCAAATTAACGTTACCATGGCAACAATATAAGGCATTTCTTTGAGCCTTAAAATCAAGATATATTGTCTATTTTTAGAAAACGGGACAGTGAAATCTTCCCATTCATTGTTACCAGATAATGTTAGAAATAATCTCTAAAATATTTAAAATTCACTAAATCTGTAAGTCAGTTTTTTAGAAAAGTAAGTTTTTTTGAAATGTCTCTGATTTTTTTTTTCACCTACAGAATTTTTTTAAATTTGAAAGACAAACAGATTAATTAAATTAAGGACGGTGCCTACTATTGTTATTGCGCATACGTTTTGCGCATCTCCAGATAGTCGGATTTCCTATCGCTGATGCTTACTAATACAGGGATATTTTTGCGCGGTTTAAAACTATCCGGAGAAAGTAGATCTTAGTAAGTACTCTGGGTATCCAAATAGAAAATTGGGGGTAACCATGCATTTTTGAGAGATAATTAAGCTGCAATTTGAGAAATAACGCCTTACATTGCTTTGTATTTTAAAGCTTTTTACAAATATTATTCATGAATTATCTTTGAAAAATGTGTGGTTACCTCCAATTTTCTTTTTGGATTTCAATAACACTTGTTAAGATCCACATTTCCTGCATAATCACACACCGGGGCAAAAATATTGTTAATTAGTAGGCACTGCCCTTAATCTAAGCTAACATGCAGAAAAAAAAAATTCACCGTCCGGAAGCAGAGATATAAAAAATCTTATTGAGAGATATTGGAAAATCAGGGAAAATGAGGGGGTTACAAGATTGGCATTTATGCATGCGTCACCCGCTCATTTGAGTGGAAGTGAAGCTACAGGCCAACACAAACGGATTTAAGTGACCATTAAACCGTTTGTATACAATTTTCGTAGTTTTCGTGAATGGAAGATGTTTATTTGTATATTATATGTACAGGAATCAGAAAAAAGGTGAGTGAAATTAGCAGTATTTCTTTATTTCTTGGTGACCCATTTTAAATCATGAGCTGACGCGAGCAGCTTAATAAGAATTGCGTGTGTGGCGTACGCGCGCGCATGCCACTCACCTGAAAACCCTTTCCAGCCTCCTTAAATCCTACCTTCACCATGTTAACTTAAACCCATCTCTGTAATTTGCATGCTTTATACATTTTTGAAATGAAATTTCCTTCATTGAGTCCTTTCATGGGAAAAAATGAACCCAACAAGCCCAACTGTGTGGCTTCATAGCTCAGGTGATAGAGCAATTTGCACCGGCATCACAGAGGTCATGAGTTCAAATCCCCTTTCATCCACGTGAATTTTTCAGGTGTCCATACGAGACAATATTGCCAAAACTGTCCATTCAAATAAGCACAAGGATCATTTCTCTCTTTCACCTATTAATATTATTAATAAATTTGTAACTTGCACTGTATTTGAAAATTACTACATGTACGTAATAAGTATTATTACTTATTTATAGACTGATACTCACTATTCACTTCTGCTGCTGTTATTGACTCTTGCTGATTCCCCAACAAATGCAGAATATGTACAACCCTTGCAAGAGGAGACTTCAGGTACTTATCTAGACCTCTTGTCTTCCTAGTGTCAGCTGGAAATACTTATACATCTGCTTCTACAGGCTGAGTGCTATATCTGTTTGGTTGACCACCCTTCTACAATGTAAATCACTTATTTGCAACTATTATAGTATTAAGAAAGAACTTAAGCAACATAAAAATTAATACCTTTGCCTGTCCGTACAATAGTTTAATAGTCTTCAGGGGTCTCCTGCACATTTTTTTAGCTGCAGTCAACATCATAGTTTTCATAAATCATTAGTACATGTATGATCATTGGATATCAAATTATTCTTTTATTTTTTTCGGGGGGTATTTGGATGATTATTTAATCCTTTGCCCCTGAGGGGTTTCCTGTTGACAAGTATTAAAACTCATCTTGCATTTTAGTAAAATATTTAAGTTGCCCTCTTACATGTAGAAGGCAAGGGGTTAAAACCCATTCACTCTCCAGGCTCCCCGGGACGCTCCCAGTTGATAAGTAAAATCGTCTGGTATCATCTGGCATTAGAGTAAAATCTGTTAAGTTTCACTCCCGGGAGTCAATGATTTCATAGAGAATCAAGAACATTTTGCTCAAGGCTAGTGAAATGACTGAATCATTATTGCTACACTCTTCATCTTCCTCCTTATCATCTTCATTGTCACAGCAACCATTGTCTTTGGAATGAATCATTATGACTGTGATCCATTCATCACAAGCACTATCACCAATAATATTATAACATCTCTCTCTTTTCAAATGTAGAGGAGGAATCATTTGATTGGAAAAGCTATTTGCTCGATGGAGAAGAAGAGGAAATTCTTGGAATTCCAAGCAATCAATATCAAGTAATAAAATTGCTTTCAATGGCTTATATTATCTATCTGTATGTTAATTTTGTATATCCTCCATTAGAGTGATTTGATGGTTAAATTTTGAAAATCATAATTTTATTTTTCAGGAGTGGTCAGATGAAGAGGTAAGGACTCCATTAGGACACAAGAATAAGTAATATTATCATTATTATATTAGAACCCAGTTTGATATCACAGTTGAAGCCCATCAAGCTAAATAAATTGTTGACGAAGATGGAGAAGGTTGAGACTGATAAAATTGTAAAGGATATGGTCAGAAAGAAAGCTGGTGCGAATCAGGAGAAGAGGGTGATCAGTGAAGCCCATTTGAATGAGTTGCTTGGAGAAAGTGATGACGAGGAAGAGTTATTGGCATTTGAGGCTTAAGGTGAAGAGGGATGTGAGTCTGGTGCGTATGGTTACAGCTGGCCTTTGATATGGTGTCGTATTTGTGGATTGTTAGCGTGTTGGAAACGGTGAAGGAGGCTGACAACATTACACTTTGGGAGAAGAGGTTGCATGGGAAGTTTGTGATGGATGTCAGTGAAGTGGCTGATGAGAGGTCGTGACAGTGACTTAGGGCTGGGTATTTGAAGAAGAGCCGGGAGGTGCGGCGGCCTCATGGTTAGTGCGCTTGACTCCGGATCGAGCGGTCCGGGTTCGGGGCCTGGCCGGGACATTGTGTTGTGTTCTTGTGCAAGACACTTTACTCCCACGGTGCCTCTCTCCACCCAGGTGTATAAATGGGTACCGGCGAATTTAATGCTGGGGGTAACCCTGCGATGGAGTGGCATCCCAGCCAGGGGGGAGTAGAAATACTCCTAGTCACTTCATGCTACAGAAACCAGAGATAAGCGCCGGCCTGATGGGCCTTCCTAGGCTCGTAAGCAGACTTTACCCTTTTACCATGGAGGGCTATGCTTTTTTGTTGCTCAGGAGCAGGTTTTGCGAACGAGGTTTTTTGGGCCACGATTGAGAGGGAGGATGTAGGTCCAAAGTGGCAGAGGAGGGATGGGGTTGAGGATCCTGGATGCAGTGGGAGCTTTGTCAGAAGTACATAGTGTATGGTGTGAAGTGTGCTTATGTGTGGTATAAGGAGGTTTAGGATGAGGTGAGGGTGTCTGAGGATGGGAATTTGGAGATCTGGTGGGATAGGAGCATTGAGACAACACAGAAGATGAAACATAATTGTCCAGATGTTACTGTGGTGGATCGAGCTGCTGAGGAGTGGACATTAGTACTGTTGAGTTCTCGGTGCCTTGGGATTATGCATTTGTAAGGAACGTGGTGACTATTAGAGGATGCGAAAATCACCAACTGCTCTCCTCTGGCAAAGGCAATCAGAAAGATGCATCGGGTTTTGATGAAGATTGCCCTGGTCATTGGAGGTTGGTTGTTTGGGTGTGGTGTCTGGTCAGTTAGAGGGTTTTTTAAAGTTCTTGGCATTCTGGATGTGGTGGGAGGAATGCAGGGCTCTGCAGTCATCGGGACCACCCTAATCTTCCTGAAGACGGTTAGTCTCTAAGGTCCAGGGCCGAGGCTCAGCAGTGTTTACACCTGCAGAGTTCGATCGCCACCTCCTCGGAGGAATGCTACTATTTTATTGACAGCTAGTAATGATAACTAAAACAATAATGATTTTGATGCCAGTGGTGATGATGATGTTCATACAAAATGTAGTCTGTAATGATGACTGTCATTGTCAAGATGATAAACTGTATGGGCCCTTTACATTTCGAGGTTTGAATATTTTTTGTTTTTCATACAGGAAGATGACCTAGAAGTAACAGGTGACTCAGGAGTTAGTCTTGGGGAACATCAAGCCTTGCTTGCTAAGAATCGTCAAGGAAGTTTTCATCATGATAACACTGACACGCGTATAGAATTTGACACATTGAAACCTAGTATTAGGGTGAGTACATGAATAATTATAATTGTGCACTTTGTTATTTTCTATAGTTTAAGGAGATCCTCAGGTTGAAACCCTCCCCCTCACAATCCTTAGGCCACAGTCAGGCCAGATGACAATCTCTTAAAAGTTTCAAAAATCTGCTGGACCCAAACAGGAGTTTGTGAAATTATGGCAGCTCTCCCATTGGGAAGACTGAAAGCAAAATAATGTCAATTTTGGTTTATTGCTTGAAATCTATTTTTGAAGTTGCTGTAGAGAAAACTCTGATGTCTGAATTGTACTGCAAAAGGGGACAGGCTATTGTGAAGTTCATGTGATCAGCACCATATAATTATCATATTGTGCTGATCATGTGAATATTTTCAGTCTATGCTGAGCAATGCTTTTATTGTTGTTCAGACCAGTGAGTGTTCGGTATTGTTTGAATTAAATTTTGATACATGTACTCCCTGTATAGTCTCTATTGCTTATATGAAATCAATGCACATTAATTTGTGCATCTAGGCTTCGCAAGCATAATGTGGCATTATTGACTTAATCATTGTAGGCCAAAACCCAACCTAGACTGTCTGTTATCAATCATTTTTTCTTTAAGACCTTCTTATACAGTAGTGAGGTAGTTCATGTTGTAGATAGAAAGTAGTTTTCACCTTCACTCTTGTCTCCTGAATAATGTTTTTGACAACAGTCTTTTATATAGTATTGTAATACCCAGATTGGCCACAATGAAAATGACTTGAAATACAGTTTTGTTAAAGCCTTCAGTTGGCTGAAGTGCAAAAGGTTTACCGAACTAGAGCATCTAGTAACAGCTCAAAAATTTCAGTACCCCAGAAAATTTAATAGTAAAACTATCAAGTTGTTCCCTTTAACATATGATGAGCCTTGTCATCATTATACATGTAAATGAAGACGTTTGGGCGATATTAGACACTTGCTCCCCTGGTGTCATGGTACACCAGTGAACAAAGAAAGTTCACAAAATGATTGACAGACATTTTGGTGCAAGTCAACCACCAATTTTTACTGCAAATGCAGTATCCATTGTAGTCAACAGCAATCTTTTCACAACTGATAAAGCAATAGGCTACAGTAGCTCATGCATATCAGTGACACAATTGCAAGTTTGTCAATAGGCATATCATAATTTTGTGTTTGGTCTTATACATATATTATTCATGTTTTACTCTATGTATACATGTATATGGTGGTTCAATTAACTTTGCACAGCTGCACTGTACTCGTGTCAATCTTAGGAGGGGAGTAATTATTAAAGGGGACATAATCTTGTGTACTAGTTTTTAAATGGACGTAGCTGTTGTTAACCAGCAGCCATTCATGTGTAAAATCATTTATTAAAATATGCAAGTTAAATATGCAGCCTAGTGAGATTCTTGAATGCAAGAAGCCAAAAAAAAAAAAGGAAGCCAAGTCCTGTAGTCAAGTTTCATAAATATTATTTCATACCATCCATATGACAGACTCAACAAATGAATTTGGAGACCTTGTGAAAGAAAAAAGAATGGATGGTTCTATCAAAGACCTTTCAAAAGAAGAAAGAAATTTTGATATTTTCGTTTTTGTCATCTTTAGTTTTTAAGAGACATACAAGTTTTTTTGTAGAAAAAAATAATCAGTAGTTCCAAAAGAGGACAATAAATAGAACAAGAAAGAGTAGCTAACATTGTGCAAGACATAAAATCACACTATTGCCACTTGATGCACTGTTGCTGTGATAACCTTTTTGCTTCCTGAGCTAGTTTCTGTTGGACTGACCTCATTTTTCCTTGACCAAAAAAATCCTTTGTTGGTGAGTTCTAAGACCAGGGGAAAGGTGGGGCAAAGATATTGCCGCTTCTTGAGTATTGTTTTAATTTATAATTCTAATGGAGCCAGTAATGAAATTATTACTTTTATCATAAATTGCCTAATGTGTGAACTTCTGAAAAATTTAATATCTGCAAATTACATGTAAAGCAAGTAAGATCTTCCAAAAATGCAAACAGCGTTCTTCCTCATTTTAAAAGGCTTTAATTTGAAAATAAGCATCAATCATTCTTTTACTTCAGTGGCATCTAAAGACTTTTAATTGCGCTGACTCACTCATATCTTTGTGTTTTAAATGACAAGGCAGCTTAGACATTGTATGTCACTCTAATTGATGAAGATAATTTATTACAGGATAGAAGTTGGATTAAAGATCAGATTGTGGATCAATACTGGGAAAAATCCTTTGACACTCATAATAATGCACAGGAATCAGAGAGTAGGAATTGCTCAGTGGCTAAGACATGGTACAGTCAATTCAATTATTAAAAATAATGCTGTTGGAATTCTGTAAATTCATGCAGTTTTGAGGTCCTAGGTTCGAACCATATCCAGACCAACATTCAACATCTTAACTGACTGACTCCTGAACCCCCCTCACCCCCTCCCCCCCTCCCCCCAACTCATTCATGAGCAAAATCTTCTGGCCTTATAGACAGAGTAAAATAATATATTTAGTGTCACTCACAGAGGCCTCAGGGTTAAAATAACTGCCCAGGAGATTGCTGCCTTTGTAATTGCCTCTGCAGCTAGTCAGACTTTCAAGTCTTCTCAGATAACGATTGCTTTGAGCTGTAGTCCCTGTCTCTTGGCCCTTGTTGATAAACTCTGTTATAATAGTAG
>NC_090873.1:45969924-45972424 GCF_036669935.1 Montipora foliosa
CCTCCTCCCCCTCTCTTTTTCTCTCTCTCTCCTTAATACAGAACCCCTAGCTTCACACTGTGAATCCTCGTCTCGCTATCCTCATCCCTCACTGTCTCCACTTTTTATACTACTCTCATTCCTCCATTGCACCAGGGTTTCCAGGATTTTCAGCTGAGCATGTGCATGCAAGAAACACGTGCAATACTAAAAAGCAGCTTGCATTGATCAGCTGATATACCGTAGAATTCCGAAAATAAGCCCCTCCAAATATAAGCCCCCCAAAGCAGTAACGCAAAAAACCCTCTGTTAAATCGCCCCTCCAAATATAATCCCCCGGGGAGCTTGTACTTGGAAAATTGCCCTCAAATACAAAGTAAAACAAAGCAAAAACGGTAAATTTACTTCCAACTATAAGGCTAGCCCAATTGATTCGGAAACGCAGATAAGCCCCTCCGAATATAAGCCCCTCCAAAAATAAGCCCCTCGAAAAAGGCCCTTGAAAAAGATAAGCCCCGGGGCTTATTTTCGGAATTTTACGGTATCAAAAACTACAGAAAAAAAAAGGTTTTTAATTCAACATGGGTTTTTTCACATCTGGTAGAATTTTATTTCACCTTTCAACAGCGTTTTTGTAACTTTTTCGATTTTTCGTTATCATGTTAAGTTCTACAGGAGAATTGAATTTGGTTTTGCAATTTCAAAATAACACTATTTCAGCAAATTTGTTTTTTTGATCAGCACTATGTGATTACTGTTAACATGATAGTAATACAAGAATAACAAAACATTATTCTTCTCATTGGAGCAACAGTGTTGTTATTTATAATATTATAAATATTTCCATAATATTATTTGGAAACCCACTGGAAAACCCTTTCAAGCCTTTCCCACTTTCCCCACTCTCCCCACTCTCCCCTCCTCCTCTCCTTCTCCTCCCCTCTGTGGCATTTGCCACAGTCTCCATTTTCCCCTAGAGTCTTGCGACTTCGCCCACCCCTCACCCTTACCTTCCATTGGCCTCCATTTCCCACGCCTCTGTATTCCACCTCTAACCAGAACTAGGTTGAAAAAATTATTATTTTCACTTCAGTTGTTACGTGTTTTAGATCATTCCACAACTGACATTAACATGTTCTGCTTTTCAGAAGATTCAGTGACCTTATTGATTCTTCAGAACAAGCTTAAGTCAAGACTTGATGAGGTAGGGATATTATTTTCATCCATAAAATGTGATTATTTAAACTGAACGCAGTCTTGCTTCTGTCACAAAGTTATCATATGTTACTGTTAATTGAAGACATGCAGGAAAAAACTACCAAAAGGACTTCCTGTAAGTATGGTTCTCCCAAAAATCTCCTGTACTTCAGTATGCAGTATGTAGTGAACTGCATGTATAAACTGTCCCATGTTGTTTGCACAAACCTAGCCAAGGGTATGAAAAGAACCCGAATTTCCTGGTGGATGTTTGTCCTACCATTCCATAGCTCTTATGCTTATCATACTCCTTTGCTAAAATTTTGCACAATGATGACAATGCCCACCATCAAAAATCACTTGAACCATTCTTTATGGATCCCTTCATTTAATTTTTTTGCAATGTTTTAGTGAAGCATTCAGTTCTATTTGATCAGAGCTTTTGCTAAAATAAAACTGAAATTGTTGTGTTTTCAGATTAACACGTTATTTTTTGTCTATCAAGCCATTTCAGAAGATACCATGAAACTTAGCCCTGCACAGGTATGACCTCAAATTATTCTTGACTTGATATGTAATGTGTAGTTACCGGTAACAGGTTTGGAAGCCTGTATGTGTTGTTGTTCAAGTAATGTCTTTATTTGAAATTTGTTGAACCAGTTCCATTTTGATTTTTCTCTGGGTAAATATTTAGTATGATACTAAATAATGAAAATCATAATGTGATGCAAAGGAAAAAATAATTAAAATTGAATTTTTGAAAAATTTTCATGCCACTGAATGAAATATTTGTTGAACCATAACTATTTTACACAACTTTTAATAAGTAAAGTCTGCTACGGGCCTTCTCAGCCCAGCACTTATCTCCGGTTTCTGTAGCATGAAGTGACTAGGAGTATTTCTACTTCCCCCTGGACGGGATGCTAGTCCATCGCAGGGTTACCCCCAGCATTAAATTCACCGGTACCCATTTATACACCTGGGTGGAGAGAGGCACTGTGAGAGTAAAATGTCTTGCCCAAGAACACAACACAATGTCCCCGGCCAGGACCCGAACCCGGACCACTCAATCTGGAGTCAAGCACGCTGACCATGACGCCACCGCATGCCTCCCATAACAACTTTTAATAAGTACCTGTAGTGATAAAATAGTCCTCCTGTGTTTAACAGCTTGTGCAAACTCTTATTGTATTTAATACGCCTGACGGTCCACTTTTAATGCAAGACTTTTGGCTTTAAAAAACATCAAACCAGAGGATAAAATTGAACTACAACAGATGATTATAATAATATTGTGCATGTATTCACCCTTTATGAATTATTT
>NC_090873.1:45974924-45997424 GCF_036669935.1 Montipora foliosa
ATAGAGAATAACTACCGTAATACTCTCAAGTGCTTTCAATTGATCATCTATGTGAGTTTAGATTGAAGTACCGTTGTTGGTGACTGAGATTTTGGCAATGTACTGCAGCTACATGTAATATTGTTATTTTCATGTTTCCTTTTGTATTTCTATTTACACTTAATTTTTTTGTATTCAAATGTTGTAACTTTGCTTTGTATTTGTATAATTTGTTGTATTAATAATTTTAAGAGCTGACAATAACTAAACATAATTTCAACATCCCAAGTGTTCAAATCATCTTCAAAGTTGAGGTTCCTCAGAGTCAAGCTGTCGTCTTCCGCCCAGGTTGTCCATCTGCCAGTTATCAATAAAAGCCCTTCTCAGTTAAACCTAATACAAAATGAAATGCATGATGTCCCACTCCTCCCCCCCCCCCCCCCCCTCCCAAAAAAAAAACCAAAAAAAAAAAAAAAACCAGAAGTTGGAGATGAAGAGTTATTCAATTGCATTACCGAGAACAGTGCAATCATTATATGGTTAATTTTTTGGTTTTATATGGATTTGCTCATGGTTCATATCCCGTGCATTCAGACCATTCACTAGATTTTCCTATAGTTGTCCTGCATTTTACTATGTGATACTTTTTAAATAGCTTTAATACTGGTTGCTTTCCTCCACTTTGTTTCTTTAATGGTGTGTTGTGTATTACTCTTTCTATACAGAACCTTATAATTCACTTCACCTTTAATGATTACATGATGTCAGTAAATGTGTTTTATCTTTAAAAAAATGTCTCACAAATCGTTCATATTCTGAACATCCCAGACCAGTGAGTGTTCTGTCAAAGACAACAGGCAAGTGTTCATATAGAAATAGCCCAGGACTAGAGTTTCATTATTATTTTCTTTAATAGCCTCTGAGCTCCAACACTGTTAATGGGCCAAAAAAGCTCATTTCCTTATTTAGGACTAACAGTTATTGTTTTTTTTTATAGAGTTCATGATATCAGTGTTGATAGTGTGAAGTTCTGGTCTGATGGTGTGATTCTTAGATGTTCTGATCATCCTCAGAACCCAGTTGTTCCCTGCTTTTTACTTACTGTTATTAATCAGGTAACTATTCTGACTTTTTTCAAAATTTAGGTTTTTGCAAAATGTGCAAGGTGAGATACAATTATAGCGTTATACGGAGGACTCCAGTGAGGTTACCTACGTCTTGCTATGAGATCTGAGGACAAAACAAAGCTCCAGGAATTCGGTATCCCTCCTCATTGCGTGTGGGTTCTTGTGACAGATTTCAGATTTTTTTTATCTATTGTAGCATAGAAAATACGTTTGGCAATACAAAGACAACATAAGACTAACTAACAAATTACATACGCACACAACTAACAAAGCCTGGTCCATGATGCATATCATATTTTTGCTACATGTACAAGTTTATGCAGCTGCACTCTGGACTTTGAGGGTTTTCTTTTTCACTTGAGTAGCAAGAATGACATTCTTCATTATTACTGCAACAAAAAGTAATTGAGTAGAGCAACATCACACAGATGATGAACAAGGTTTAACTTTGGAACTGGTCAGTGTTGAGGGCAGAATTCAATGCTCCACCTTCTTAGCTAACTGAGTGACAGTAATATGCAAGCCACTGAAAATGCCGCACATGGTTACAAGTGAGGTCATTCGGTACATATCTATCTTTTGGGTTGTGATGCTTTCAGATGTGGAGATTTAGAGCTTCCTCAAATTCCACAGCTCATGATGCTCCCTCAATCTTTTACCGTCTGCATTACCTTGTATAATTGGGAGGATAAACTAGACTAAAAAATCTTATGAGGATAATAAACTGCTTAATAGATACATGTACATTTAACAAACAGTTAGAATACTACCATGTTTCCTCTGAACAGATTTTCCCTGCTGTCAAGTCTGTAGAGTTGACTTGTGGACTTGGAAAGGTGAGCTGTTTACAGATTTTATGGCATTTGTTTACATGTACCTGATAACATGAAAATTTAAATTATTGTACCTACTCAAGTTCACCTTGGTTCCCTCACATGGGTTGGTTTATATGTAGGATATTGTTTACTTGGTACTCCAGAAATTAAAGAATTATGGTCTGCCTACATGTATTATGGTATGCTCTCCCAGCGGTTTTAATAGGAAGTGCATGTGTTATTTTCATCATTGGATGTAAAAATGCATTTCTTTAGCCACAGTAATTGATCGTTATGGTGTTTTTGACCATGACCAATACTAGTCTGATATGGTTTCAAGTCCCTATTAAATTTTTCAAACATTGTATGGTCAGTGTGACATTGATGCCAGTGGATGCGAATTTTCTAACTTAATTTAAACACCCTCAAATAAAATAAATGCCCTTTGTTGATAATTGTAGAGTAAACATTTAAAACTAGAGCTCTGGGAGTTGTGGAAGGAGGGAGGCAAGCAGTTGGCTGTTAACAAAGAAAGTAAGAATTGACTTTGGAATTACCAAACACAAATTAAGCCAGTGGCAAGAGCTGGATTTGAACCCAGAGCATCAGCAGGCAAATCTAGTGCCCTTAGCCCTAAATCACACCACCTCCTCGGATGTAAAAATTATAGTGAATTTTCTTGGCCTTAAAGCTTTCAACCTGTGATTCATGAATTAAAACTAACTTTTAGTTCTTTCCTTTTGATAGATGACTGAATATCTTTCTAAGAGTATCAAAGGTTAGTAAGTCTGTAGACTTGCTTTATTTTCTTGTATGCAAATTAGTTACTACAGCTGTACTGTCAATTGACTTTCATGTAATTTACATATAAGCAACAAGAACAGATCAAATCAATGTATACTTACAATATTGAATCCAGAACATTCATGATTTCAAAGTCTATTAGAGTGGAGCAGAATGCACTCACCAATGTGCTATGTCTACTGTGCATTGTCAGTCAATTCATACCAGGCAACAGGGTTTGTGAAGAAGTGCCAGCGTCCAAGGTTTCCAAAAGGTGGGTGATGCTATCCACCGGGTAAACACTAGCAAGACCAATAATGCGTTATCCAGTGGATAGTGCTATCCACCCTTCAAACAACAGGGGCCAGGACTCCAGACCATTTCAGCTGAGTTGTTTACTAATTCGCCACTCTGCCCATTGGGGTTTTCTGAGGTTGCTATGCTCTTACCCTCTCAATTAAAAAAAAAACCAACAGGTGATTTCATTTGATCTACATGTAGTTTAAGGTGATTTGGTTCAGGGATATTACCTTTTATTAGATCAATTCATCATTATTATTTTAGCCTGCTTTCATTCAAGAGTTAGCAATAATTGGCAATTTTCACGATGGTGTCATTTGACTACAACTACCACAATTCAGTTTGTTTTTCTTTTCATATTTAAATTTTGTATTCCCAGTGGGGTGTAAATAACAATTTTTTATAGCTCTAATTAACATGAGAAAAGCGAAACCTGAAGGATTCTGGTACTTGTAGTCAAATGGCGTCATCATGCAAATGTCCTATTATGTTTCTGTCCAACGACAATACTGAAGAAGTGTTTGCAGTTTGTTTCACGGACCAATGTTTGACAAGATTAGAACCAACATTCTCCTTATTCCTGCCAAGGAAACTCCTAATATGTGCAGTAAACAGTTCCATTTCCCAATCACATTTATTTACTGCATTTCAAATGATGTCAAAGCAAAGCTTTCCAGAAAGTTTCCTGGAGAGATAACATTGTTTGCATCCGTGTTCGCTAAGGCAATGAAAATTCACGCTTGTTTGTTTTTGTTTGATACCAATTAAATGCTTTCATTTTTGTTTACGTTCGGTTTTTACGTTTATTTTTCAAGGTCATGTGAAAATTGCTCTATCTTTTCTTTGTTTCAAGGGTCCTTGTACCAAACGTTTTTGGATGCACTCTTGACCTCACTATCACTGAATCTTGGTAAGTTTGAAAAGCATTAAGGACATGGGATAGGACCTCACATGTATTCAAAAGCAATCTTTATTTACTAGGTACGGTAATTTCATTAACAATATTGTAAAAGTTCATGTCTTTGAGTGTATCATACCAATGCACACCTATAAAGTACTTAGAAGCAATTGCCTGCATTTCTTGAATGTGAACACTTCTTTCCTTCTCTTGTCACTTCTTGTTACTATCTTTAGCCTCATAACAGAACAAAGCATGTTGATAGCTTTTTTTATTAATTTTGTTTCAAATCCATGGTGTCAGAGTGTTAAATTATTGATACTGGGCTGATCTTCACTAGATTTTGTTTAGCTACTCTTGGGTATTTCATACATAGATCTGGGGTAGATGTATCCACTTTCGTGCTGACATGACACCTTGCTTTCTAGCATCAGAGGAAAATAACGCATGTGGCAATAATGAAGACAATGGATGCCTTTTGGATGCTATAACAAGTTCTGATCAAGTTCTTTCAGTTATTAAGGAAACTGGCGATCACGTTCTTAAGCTTGCATTTATGAACGTGTCTCCACTGTCCTCAAGCTCATTGGCTTATCAGAGGTACAGTAAGTGTCATAACTGTAACTGTATGCAATAATTTGCCCTCTCAATAAGAGTGTTATTAGGAAACTTTAGAGAGAATCTGAAAGTGAAACTGGCTGTGCTAAGCACCTTGCAGTCAGGACAGAATATTTTGAAGGGTGCAGCTCAATGACATGGGGCAGCCGCTATACAGTCATTAGACAGCTTTAGATTCTAGGATGAGGGCCACTACGAGTATGAGATTTTCTCAAAGAAAACAGTGAGTGCAGCATTATTTTGGCGGGAAAGATGTGAAACTGTTGTGATCATTTACCTAGTACGAGGTTTTGCAAAAGTGTTGTCCTAGAATCCAAAGGATTGATTCTAGAACACAGCACAGATATGTCTAGTCCATTGTAAGTAATAAGATGCATGTGGATGTCAATAAGCATCACAAAAGTGTCCTCTTGCTCTTTTCCCTAACTTCAACATCACTCGTGACTTCAGGCAATTAACGTCAATTGCTGAGTGTCCCCCAAATGCTGCTCCTCAAAGGAAAAACTGCTGCATTTACCCTGACAAGATTACATGTATTTATATGGCTATCGCTCATTTTCAATTTTAGTGCAACGGCAGGAAAAGTCACAAGGATTTGTTCAGGTATGGTAATATAATTCACTAGCAAGTCATTTTCTCACATGCTATTTTGGTTTATGATTGGAGAGGAAGACAGCCTTGTATAAAAGCCTGTTAATGTTGAACATGTCAGAGATGGGAGTAAAGATACCATCTTCATTATACAAACTCTCCATTAACAACTGCATCCCTAAATGGAGCTTGGGTGCCTGGGATATGTCCAGGGGCTTCCACTGGATCAGAGGCCAGCCAGCTAGCCTGTCGACCAAGTAATGCTCCCATGGCAGGAATCCCTGCAACCCAGCCATGAACCCCACACCAAGCAGAAGGACCTCCAGCCTAAGCAAAGCTGCCGGAGATGAAGGGGCCATGACTGGGGAAGCCAGAGCCCTGAGACTACCTATCTGGAGGCACCCACAGTCCTACATGTACACCTGAAGCTGATCCACTATTAAAGCAAAAAACATACCTATACAGCTATACAACCAGACACACCAGCAAGGGGCACCACAGGTGTCCTGTGGTGTCCTGATATAGAGTTGATAGGCATCACTTGACCACCCCCCAAGGATCTTGATTAAGTGGTCAGGGACACCTGCCTGAGCTACTGAATTTGCTGCCCCAATTTGACAATTTGGAAGCATTGCCCTAAAAAGGTACCTGGGATGCCAGCAGATCTGACAATGGAATGGTTGTCACAAAAAAACTCAACGAGTTTTGACGACCACTGTTGGCTGCAATCACAATGGGGAAAAGCACTTTGTATGCAATAGAACTGGGATTGCCCAACGCGATAAAGTCATCCAAATAGTGTTCCAGGAAAGGTGTGCTGTAATTTTGCTTCAAGATCCTCTCCAACAAATCAGCAATTGAGATGAATATGAATGGTACAGACCGCAGGCTGCACAGTAGGGACATATCAATGAAATACTGACCCTGCCAGTACACACCAAAAATAATTTGATCCTCCAAATGAATAGCCATATTTCGATGTTGTCACTTTCCACATCAAATTTGGTCATAAGAGTGTCCTGCCCATATCTCATAATAATTCCATATATAATGGAGTCAATTTTTAGGTATTGCACAGAGAAAGCCTCCTTGAGAATTCCATCGTTCATGCTAGCACCTAGTGGGCACCCTAGGAATCCCCCCACCCGCCCCTTCCCTAGCTGTATCCTTGTTAATGAAAGTTCTCATGCAAGTTCTCAATGACAGTTTCATGTTTATTCACATACAAACCCTTTCTTGGACACTTGGCTCTTTTGAGAAAGGCTGATTTATTTTGTCAGTCTGAGAGGAAAAGTAGGTGTCACAAATGTGAGAGTTGCCGTTGGACATAATGGCCAACGGCTGGTTTTGAAAACACTGCAGAATTATTGCAAGTAAAGGCACAATTCTCAATTCCGCTAAATGAAATAATTATACAACACTTTAAGGGGATGGTATCTCTATAATTTAATACTGTATGCTGATTTGCTTTTTTTTTCTTGTTAGGTGTTTCTAAACTTCTAAAGCCAGTTAATTTGTTAATTACTGGATGTCTTACACCGCTGATTGAGGAATGCTGTTTACAGGTTAGTGTTACGAGTTAAAGTGCCCAGGGCTGTGATTGAAAAAAATCACTTCCTTTTTTTCTTCATATTTTGAAAGTGTGTTTGCTTAGAACCTGACTGGAAAAGCCATGCAAATGTTGAATTTGACTTTTATCCAAAGGCCGTTTACTTTGAGTGTAAGTTTTGGACTTCACGGTCCGCCATTACTCATGTTCAAAATTGATCGATTGGACCTCAGAGGGTTGGATCCAGGGAAAAATGACGTCAAAAGCTCACTAGCTTAATTAAAATGTCAGGGTGTGAATGCAGCTTATTATATGCAAAACGTCAGTTTAAAAGTCTGAAAGCCCAAAACTGCCGTGCTGCATATTAATTCTGCGGCGTACATGATTGTACACACGCATTGCATTTTTAAAGTAGTGAGCCTGTGACATCATTTTCTCCTCAATCCAGCTCTCTCAAGATCTTAAAGTAATGGCGCACCATTAAAATAATAGGAAAATTCCAGGCTTAAAACCTTAGTTGCTTAGTGGTTAGAAAAATAAGAATTGATTTTTTGGTCACATTGGCACTTTAAGAGTATGATTAAGTTTAGAAAAAACTGTAAAATGTCACTGTTCTTTGGAACCCTAACATATTCTGAGGTGCAGTGTTGTATCACATTTTTAAAATTTCTCTTGGCAGACTCAAGCTTGGAATTTTTTTAAATAATGTAATTCTACACCTTTGCAGCAGCATTATTTTTATCGGGTTTAAAGATACAAGGCATAGCCAAGTGTTTTTTGAGCTGTTAAAACATGTGTCCCTCATGCATATGAGTCCGAACAAAGGTTCGAATAGTGAGAGGGGAACATTTAGCATACGAGAAAAAAACAAGCCGGGTCTCATTACTACTATTCATTACATAGACCACTTTCATAAATGGTGACCATCTTTATATTCTTTTATATTTATGTTAATTAGACCTACTGCCCTAATTTTGAAACAAAAATTCTTTTGAATTTTGGTTGTCGTAGTGAGGCTTATTAGCATTAAAACAGATGATTTGGCCGCCATTATGAAAGAGGTCTATAAAGGATTCTAATGTAAGGAGTGTTTTATCGGATTTAAAGCTCATTGCACATACAGTTTTATCAGTGTTGTGATGTGACAGTTTCAATGGTATTATTATAAACTGAGTAATAAAGTTTGTTTTCATGATGTTTGTTTTCCTAGGCAAGCAGCTCAGCTGTGAAGTTAATGAGAGAACATTTTTGTCTTCTGGATCATTTGGCAGCTATGAGAGTAAGCAATCATTAAAACCCCTGAACTGCAATTGTGGAAAGTGTAAATAAACCAGACTTGATTCCTTGTAAAAATTCTGAAAATTAAAACTTGCGATGATTAATATACAAATCTTGTTGCTTTCGAAGGCTCTGTACAAATCTCTTCTAACATGTAGTTACAATGTATTTGGTCACAGGCTAAAGTAGTAGAGTATGTACCTACGACCTCTGCAACACCAATTGGATTCTCTACCCATTGCACTACAAGAACTCCTGTTAGTGCTAGGTTGTTTATCTAGTAGGTTCTAAATGGATAACATGTCCCTTTGGTCTGCATGTTCTATAGTCATTTCACAGGTACTCATTGTCAAGCAAACTGGAGCTGACCACCCAGAACATAGTGTGCTTTTGTTGATATCTTGCAGAATTTCTTTCTTTTGGAGGCTGGGGATGCAATGCATCAGTTTTATGTTCAAATTTTTTATAAGGTCAGTCCATTCGCAAAATATTTGGTTCAAATAAAAATTGAATGGTTTTCCAGTGATCAGTGTTAACTACCAAGATATTTCACTTGACAGAAAATATGAGCCATCATCTTCTTAAAGTTGAAGCACTGGGTGAAAGTGTGGCAGTGTGGCCCAGTGGTTAGGGCGCTTGCCTTGAGATCCGGAGATCCCGGATTCAAGACCCGCTCTGACCACTCGTTGAATTTGATCCTGGTAGTCCCTGGTTCAACTTCCCAGCTGCACTTGTAAATAGCCAACTGGTTTGCCTCCGGCCAGTTGGGATTCTTAACAGTTGTTGTTGTTGTTCTGTTCTGTCGTTTCGTTGTGTTTCATTGGCCCTGAAAAGCCCCTCTGGGGAGCGGTCAATTAAGTACATGTATGTATTGTATTGTTTTGTATTGTATAAAGTGTTTCATGCAAGAATGAACGTTGCAGTTAAGAGGGAAACGTAAGAAGTTGCATATGGTGTAGAAGCCAGGAAAAATCCAAGGCAAGCTGAAAAGGCCGGACCCAATTGGTGTTACACGTGCTACAGCTGCTGTCACATGGTCATGGGTTTGACTCCCATTCAAGCGCCTTCTTTGCGACTGCTCAAACTACCCCACTGTAATAGGCCTTTAATAATCACACGGCAGCCATGTTGAGTCCTGAGGGATTTAAAACTTTTGTTTCTGCACCCCAAAACTCGTTCCTAGACATTTCAACTCAAGGCTTGGGGTACAAAATCTATTGTCTATGGCCAATTTGGTCGCTGTGGGAATAAGGCTCATCACAATGATCATTCTCATACAGTATGACATTAAACACTTAATGACTGGTCCCTCGGGAAACAGTTCATTTTGTTTCCCGAAAATCTCAATGTTTCCCCGAGGCGCAGCCGAGGGAAACATTGAAATTTGAGGGAAACAAAATGAACTGTTTCCCGAGGGACCAGTCATTAAGTGATTTGTTATATTGCGCGAAAAGAAAAAAGTGCAATGGCAACAACAACGGCGGTCGTCGGTCAACATTCGCGGGTAACAGTGCACTGTTACCCTCTGACGTCGTAGAATTTGCACTGTTGCCCGCTCAAAGACTTTTGGCGGGAAACAGTTTTATTGTTAGATGTCATGTGACCTCGAAGTAACCAATGAGAGCATGTGCTGTTGGGGGAAAATTATCAGCTATATAACAAAATCTTATATTAAATACAAAAGGAACAATACAAAGTGCTGATGTCAACTTTCAGGCAAGAAGACATGAAACATGGCAAGATATATCATTCCTCAACAGTTTAATGCAAGAGGCTTTACAACCAAGATTTCCTAAGGCCATAGAGAGGTATGAGTTCTACAATTAGCTTTGGAACTAAGTATTAAGACCTGACATGCTTTTCATCACACAACTTGCATCAATAATAGACCCTTCTCCAAAATGGCAGCCAAAAATTCAAATAAGTTAAGATTAAAAACTTATACCAGAAATAGAAAGAGCACCTTTACTTATAACCCTGCAAAGTTTCGGCATAACAGGTGTAATATCAGCTGAGAAAATGTAAGTTGAAAAATGAAAAATTTACAGGTGTTTTTATGATTAGGGGTAAAGTGTATATAGCAACTAGCATGAGTGTCCTGGAAAGAACAACATCACAATTATTATTAGTGGGCTTAAAACTTGAAATCAGCTCGAGTATAAACTACCCCTGGCCTCTTGTGTTATGCACAATTCCTTTTACCTTGTTCAATTGTTTAGGTTAGTGGTGAATTTATCAGGAAATACCTCGAGCTCCACAAATCGAAAGCAGGGAAATAAATCACTGCAAGGACTGGCATTAAATTACAAGGTAATCTTAAAAAACACATGTACCTATGTGGTCTGACTGGCTTTTTTGTTGACGTTAAACCTTAAGGAGGTAGCCCTGGTAAAAAACATCAGAGGATATTTTACAAGGATCTTCAAGATGTTCCTTTGTCCCAGCAGTTGCTGTCAATCCAAGGTTTATCATGCAATACACTGCTTTCTCTGTGTTTTTTTTACTTTTGATCTTGACGTGATAATGAAACAGGCACCTTCTTGAAGAGCAACTTCCTTTATTTCCAAATAGTTATGGTTTCCTAACTTGTATCATGTGTCAAAAATATAATTAAGATGCATGTAAAATAGCTTTAAAAAATTAACCCTAAACCCAATTTCAGTACCCTAACAAATCCTTTTTGAGGCAAATAGGCCAATCAAGGCTTAAAGTACTTTTCTTTTTGTGTTGTTTGAAAGCAATATATTTCATTTGGCTCTTTAGTACTGTAATAGATTGGATAAGATGTAAAACACAGGTTAGATTGGCATTGAGTTTAAAATTTTGATATCATTTGTGACCTTCCACTGACCTTAATATCATTGTTCATGCACTTACTGATATTTAAGTCTAATAAAGTTTTACCTTTAATTACATTGTAATTGATCTCTGTCAAATAATTATAAAAATTGTTTACATTAATTTTGCAGGCACCTTGGCCAGTGAACATTATCATTGACAGTTCTTGTCAGAAGCTCTACAATCTAGTGTTCCTTTTTCTTCTGAAACTAAAACAAGCAAAGTGGAGTTTGGATGAACTAAGATTCTCTGGTACACAGTCCCGTCTTATTCATTTTCTTTGACCCTATAAAACAGGTTTATTATTTGATGAGAGTAGCATATTACTAGTCAATGACAATCAAATTATTTCATTGCAAAATCCAATTATCCCTTGTTGGTTTTTGGTGAGGTGGGTTAACCAGAGTCCCTGGAATATTCTCATAGCAGAGCAGAGAACAGTAACTTTAACTCAACCCACTTACATGTATGGCATCATCTGGGATTTGAGGCCAGGCCAAGTGAGTTTGTGTGGGAGGCACGGGTTGGCCTAATGGTTAGTGTGCTCGACTCCGGAGCGAGTGGAAGTCCTGGCAAGGGGGGACATTGTGTTGTGTTCTTGGGCAAGACACTTTACTCCCACGGTGCCTCTCTTCACCCAGGTGTATAAATGGGTACCGGTGAAATGCTGGGGGTAACCCTGCGATGTACTAGCATCTCATCCAGGCAGGAGTTAAAAATACTCCTAGTCGCTTAATTCTACGGAAACCAGGGATAAGCACCAGCGTGTTGGGTGATTGGCTCGGAAAGCGCTTACAATGTACCTTACCTTACCCAAGTGAGTTTGTACAATATGCGAGCCATGGGAGTCAAGTGACACAACTGACATGACTGTAGACCGCAGACTAACCTTAACACACAGTTATTGAAAGCTAACCGTTTTCAAATGGGTGCTTAGACTTAAATACTGTTTATCAGCACTATATATTTGTAAGCAGTCTGCTCTGCAGTCTGCAGTTGTCATACACCTTAGAATTTTTGTGTGGAGCCACCATGTTTGAATCAACTTGCATGGCTCGCTGACCCGCAGACTCGCAGTTTGTCAAGACCCGGCCAAATTGGGGGGAAGAGTGTGCTCTTAGCATGGCAGTGCACTAACCTTGCTCTCCCAAAACGGACTGCCAAGACAATTTATAGGCCTTTGTCAAACACTTCAATGAGAATTCAGAATTATTTATTTCCTCACTATTGATCATCAACTGGATGGATCTGCGGTCATGCGTTCTATTTCCAGCCAGACCAACACTTAGGGTCTTAAAACAACTTATGTGTAGAAGGAAAGGGTTGCCTTTGTACAGACATCTGCAAATGGTTGCATCATACCACTGCAAATTTATTTTAATATGTTACTTTACGATGTCAGAACTGGTCAGGGATTTACACTGGTCAATTCACAGTACTGTATTATCTGAAAGCAGATTCCAGTCATCGAAAAGAGTGTTTTTTTTTTTATTGTGTAGAAAAAGTTTTAACTTGGAGCCAATTCTCTGTGTGACTCCTGTGGAATAGCAGTTTGATAATTAAGACCTTGAGGGCTTCTTCAAATTTTTTTGTTTTTTTTTGTTTTGATTGTAACAGTCCCTTGTTTGTTTAGAACTTCAAGGAGGCAACAGCTTTCAGGAAAAAGGCGATTATGTTGATGAAGAGGAAAATAAAAGTCAAGCCCAGAGTTTGAGTAATTTAGCCTCAGCTAGGCCAGCATCACCTGTTAATGAGCATGTGCTGCACAAAATGTTTCTGTTGAGATTCAAGTTGTTGCAGTTTATCAACAGCATTCATACCCACTTCATGACAAGAGTAAGTTGGACTCAAATTAGATAAGCATCTTAAAGACTCTGGACCCTGTCTTCAGGAGGCTTCTAAGCCAAGGTTAGGGTTGCAGTAAAACCATCCAAAGTGACCTTCATTTGGTAATCTTAGGGTAAATTGCCTCAAGCTGTAAGTTAATTGTGACCCTATTTGGGAATTCAAAACCAGCATGAGGCTTGAAAATTGCATTGAGCTGTTTTTCATAGGAATGCATTTGGAAACGTTGAAATTATGTATTCAAGAAAATTTTTGATGCATTTTAAAACGAGAATAGAAAACATTCAATACCAATGAAAACTTGTTTAAAAAAATTCAGAAAACGTTTACAAATGTTGATATTACATTTCTACAAAGCATCATTTTCGCTGCATTAAGGAGACATCCACTAAAGATTCTAACAGAGTCAATGACTGAATGTCATGAGTATAGAATTCAGCTGTGTCCTTCTACAACTTTGTAGAGCTCTTTAAAAAAAGTAAACTTGCGGAGAAAAAATTCTCAGAATTAGATCCAAGAAATCAAAAACCTGTGCGGGGTTTAGTTTACGTGTAGTAATTTGTTCTATTTTGCATGGCAAAAGAGGGCGAACAATTGCAAGGAGAGAACTGAAGTCAAAAGTGTTACGTTATGCTGACGGCCTTGTGTGGTTGTATCATACCTTAATTTGTGGTTGAAGTTTTTCATTAACATTACTGAAGAAAAACATGACTGTTTAACAGTGACTTATTGAAGATTTTGTTGGTAAGGCAACTGCATTTTTAAAGTTCAAGTGACTGTAATCATGATAACAACATTGTTCTTAGAAGACGATGTTCATGGAGTCATGATTTTCTATGTCATCCCTTTTTTGGATTTCGCTTGACAGATATTACATTCAACTGGCCTGGAATTTCAAAAGGCATTAGATCAGGTAATGCACTTTTAAAACTTGAACTTTTACAATGTTGATGTAATTGTCTAGGTTCTAAATCATGAAGGTGTAGAGCTGTGTGACTGTGTAACTGCCATAAGCAAGTATTTTTGTCAAATTGCTGTGGGAAGAGATAAATAATAAAATAGTGTTAAATTTCCTTTAATTACTTGTGGCTGTCAGTCCTGTGCAACAAGTGAAGGCAATTCAATTATTTATTAAAGCGGCCAAAATGGATTTCCCTCTCCATTTGTTTTCATCATATTTCTAATCTAACTTATTTTCATCTAAGGTCTGTTAAGTTGTGCACAGTTTCATTGCTCCAAATTGGTTGGTGAAAGTGTAAAAATGCACAAAAACTCTCTTGTCATGGCAATTACAGGTGCTTGCAGTCCTTCATTAATGTATTTTTTTAATTTATAAGAATTGTTTGAGTGATCAAAAAGTTGTTTTTTTTTTAGTCCATTGTATGCTGCAGTAACATGACTGTTTTGTTGCAGGCTAAAAATCTGGATGATCTCATCAAGGCTCATTCAACTTATGTGGAGAAGCTATATGACCGCTGCTTGTTGAGTCAAAAGGTTAAAAAGGAATTATTAATAAGCTGAATCTTCAACAGTACACATTTTGATTGTTATTAACTATAGCGTTACACAGATTTATACCGGGTCGGCGCTTATCTCCGGTTTCTGAAGCGACTAGGGGTATTTCTACTACCTCCTGGATAGGATGCAAGTCCATCGCAGGGTTACCCCCAGCATTAGATTCGCTGGTACCCATTTATACACCTGGGTGGAGAGAGGCACTGTGAGAGTAAAGTGTCTTGCCCAAGAACACAACACAATGTCCCAGGCCAGGACCCGACCCCAGACCATTTGATCCGGAGTAGAGCACACTGACCATGAGGCCACCGCGCCTCCCACTGTCAGATTACAAAAGGAACACTAATTTAAGCAAGTTGCAAAATTTTAGCAGGGGTGGCACAGTGGTGAGAGCACTAGCCTCTCACCAGTGTGGCGCGGGTTCAATTCCCAGACTCGGCGTTATATATGGGTTGAGTTTGTTGGTTCTCTTCTCTTGTCCGGGTACTCTCAGCCTGGTTTTCCCCTCTCCACAAAAAAACAATATTTGATTTGATTTGAGTTTATTTCATTAGTGTCCCCAATTGGTTCTCTTGTGCTAAATCCTTTGACACTTAAATATTATTATTATTATTATTATTATTATTATTATTATTATTATTATTATTATTATTATTATCGAATGACCAGAATAGATACCAGTAATGATGTAATTATTCTTCTTTAATGGAGGCAGTGTGACTGAGTTGTTAGGGCACTGGTGAACTTCTTTAACCAAGGGTTTCACTTCTAGGCAGCAGTGAAAAAAGCCAAGTGCTCTAGCCAGTTGGGATTCGTACATTTATTAAAATTTGTAGTAATAAGACATGCAGTAGTTGTATGACTGTGTTATTGTTTCAAGTTTACTTTGTTTTCTTTAACAGGTTGGACATTTGAGGGAAGTCATTCTGAAGGTCCTAAATTTGGTTCTCTTGTTTCAATCGTATTGGGACAATGGTGCACTCAACATGAGGCCAGTATTGCCAATTATAGCACAATCACTCAACCAATGAAAAGAAGTTCAAATACAATGACCAATCACAAAAGATGACAGTTGTTAAAAGACCCAATCAAAACACATAACAGGCAGGAGGTGCTAAACACAGCGAATGTGGAGCAAAAGTATTTAGTGTATCGCCATGCATAGTATTGCAAAACCACTGCATTTTCAGAGAATAATATTATTCTAATTCTACACTAAAGAGGAAACTGCTTCAAGGGACAACACAAAATGCATTTAATACCGGTACTTAATAGCTTTCTAAAGTTATAGTAACCAGCACACAAGGTATTTTTTTTTCCTTTCATGAATTTTATTTGTCCTCTTTTCTTTTAGTGTTGACAAGTTCAAAAAGGTGGATGAAGAATTCACCAAGTGTAATACATTCCTTGTCTCTTGTTTGGCAAATATTGTCAAAAGGGGAGCTTTCCCACATTGTAAGTTATTGTCGATTTCTTGTACAATTAACAAATCAAATGAGGTTCAGAGTCATCACAGTGGTCAAAATTTGTTGTGGACTCACGAGGCGCAAACAACTCTGAACCGCATTCGATTTCTTACCACAATCTTCAACAATAAAGAAAATGTTTATTTCAGAGCATGACCAAGATTGTGACACAAAGAAAGGGCAAGCATTGTCTATAACTTGTTTGCAATCTTATTGGTTTATTTCCCAAAATGAGTATTCCTGATTGGCTATTACAATTGAATGACACATGAACACTAGCATGACGCAATCATGGTTGTCTAGACTCTTACTGACAAAGGCAAATTAGCCAATCAGATTTAAAGCAATTGTGGTAAAAATCCCATTTGAACCCATTGAGTATCCTGCTTCAGATACTATAGGTTGGTCCTGGTGTGCGGATATTTAGAGAAACAGGATAAGGGGGAGGCTGGTCATGTGAATCTCTCACCTTTGGTTTTTTCCATCTAATCCCAGTTTTTGTGCTTGAATATCGCACCTTACCCCCTCTGCCTGAGAGTCTGAAACAGGCTAACTATTAAGGTCATTGAACAACAACAAGAAAAAAAAACGATGTTAACTGCCTTTTTTGTGGTCTTAATTTTTTATCGAACACCAATGATGGCTACATGACACAGAATTGTGGCTAAACTATTAATTATTACTGTTGTCACTCAGCCATCTTTGCCTACTCATAGCTGACATTTATCTTCTCCGTATTTTATTATTTCAGTGGAGTCATTAGCTTTTGCACTATCCTCATCTCCAAGTGTTTCGTCAACAAGTTAAAAATGGGCTTAGCATGTCAGCCGCAGTATCATTGCCATTTCATTAATAGTCATTAGATGTACATACAATGTACCCTCGTGATACATCAACCTTACCATCCCCCTGCAGGAACTTCTATTCTTAGGCATAGTTCAGTCTAAAACTTATTGGTCACACACTCATTGTTCATGTATTTCCTACCTGCACATAGTGTGTCATGCCTGCCTTCTTTAAGTGGTACTATGATAAAAAGATTTTGAAAGTGTGTTTGCTTAACACCTACATGTACCTGACTGGCAAAAATTTGAGCTTTAATTTTTATTCAAAGGCTATTTACTTTGAGTGTAAGTTTTGGATTTCAAAGTCCACAATCACTCATGATCAAAACTGACCGAGCGGACCTCATAGGGTTGGATCTAGGGAAAAGTGACGTCATTTAATCACTATCTTAAACTCTCAGTGTGTAAATGCAGCTTGCTACATATGCAAAACACGAGTTTTATGTCTGGAAGCTGGAAACTCCAGTGCTGCATATCAATTCAGCCGTGTACACATGTATTGCAGTCTTAAACTAGTGAGTCTTTGAGGTCATTTTCTCCTCGATCCAGCTCTCTCAAATTTTTCAAGTTAGTAATGGCAGACTATTAAATAGGAAAATTCCAGTTAAAATAAACAGGTGTCTTTTTGAAATCAAGTTGGGTCACTTAGTGTTTAGTTAATGGGGAAAGTGAGTGATTAACCCATTGACTCCCAGGGGTTCCCCATTGATGAGTAAAATCGTCTGGCGTTAGACAGAGTAAAATAGTAAGTCTGGCCGGTTTAGGCCGGCTTGGACGCCAAAGGGTTTTAACATAGTTTTGAAATCCAAAGAAAAGGAAGAATCATAGTACCTTTTTAGGAAATGACAGGGAAACACTTTCAAATCACTGTGTTTGCTACCTGCTTAATCAGTGAAAGAAAGTTCCATGTCAATCCAGGTATACAACATCATCAACATCAATATTATTTGTTTATTCAAGAATGAATCTATTGTTCCAAATTATTCATTGGTTCTTCAGTTTTTTATTCTTCGTCTATGGAGCAACAAATGTAATGATTTTGATTTCTTCCTTCTGTTCATGGTCCAGTGATTTGGCTGAACTCTTCTAATGTGGAAATGTTTCATAATTTTGTTTTCTTCACACAACTGATTCATTTTGTAATCCAAGGGCACAAATTAATAGAGTTGCTATGACCTACGCTACTCTCAGGCAATTATCATGGGAAGTGGAGATAACAAAAACAATTATTTAAGAAGGCGGGTAGATAGACCAGTTTGGAAGCTTCAAGGGAACATGTTTGTGGAGAGGTGCAAATATTTGTATTAGCTGCACTGTATGACAGTAGAGAATGTGCAATGTTATTGGCATTAATGAAACCAAATTATCATGTACAAAGTAACTGCAAATAATTATGGGTAAAATAATGTATTAATATCAACAATAATGTGTAGCTTATTCAATACTTTGATACTTTTTTTTTTGAATAAGGGCACATGCATTGTTAAACTTCAATAATTACTGACTGTACAGTTTGTAAATAAACAATCTTCATTTAAGGCACTCAACATGTTATCTTTGTGAACATCTTAGAAAACAATTTAAGCTGTAAAGAAGTCACAGTCTATTGTTCTCAACATTTTCTGCATTTCCAAGCGCTATTGGCTAATTTCTCATGTATAGATTCTGTAATTTTTAAGGTTGTGGATAAGAATGATAACCCTACTTCTAAGTCAGTTCCATATTACAAGCAATTAAGGCAACTAACACAAACAGTGGCAACATGGTTCAGTGTTGTCTGTACTCTTATTGACAACTATATTTTGTCATCACAGTGGACTCACACAACACAACAAATTTTTGCCAAATTTTGATTGGCTATGCAATTATGTGACACTTTGATGCAAGTAGCGTTGTCTGGACTCTTATCAATGACAGAAAATTAGCCAATCAGATTACGAGACAACAAGCAATTGTGGTAAAATATTATTGTTCTGAATTTCTCACCCCGCATAAAAGAGACTGATGTTTTTGAGTTGTGGACCTCATTACTTGAATAAGCCACAAGTCATTCTTTTCTGCACTGCCTGAAAGAAATGTGATCTCTGAGGACAAGAAGGGGAAAATCCGTAAATATGTACATCTCTACCATGCATGTATTTGCATTCTGCCCTCCTCCTACATATGTGCAAAGCAACACAAGAATATTATTATTGTTCCATCTCTACTATGCATTCCTACATGTAAATGACATTACTTTTTGAATTACTTTTTGAATTCTACTTCATAGGGAGAAATGATTTCAAAGCTGTCACTAAGATTCATGAAACAAGATTTCGGCAAATTGACCTCCAGAGTCATTTGTCCCATTTGGACTTGTTTGACTCGTAAACCTGAAGTGAATGCCATCACATTCTACCACACCTAACCCACTTGATCCATACCAGGAACTTGGACCTGATATCATAGCACATATTTGGTACTGAACTTCATGCCTTAAAGGGAGAAGATGGTCAAACAGAACATCAAACCCATAATAACCATTGCTTTTTTCTATGTCGGTCATAAATGAACCCTCTACTGAATACAATTCTTGATCATTTTCATTCCTCTCTTGCATTAACGAATACAACTTGAGGGTCACATCATATGCCAAGCCTCTGCTTCCAAACAAACGCACTCCACCGATCAAAACAGGCCGATCCACTGAAAACACCAAGCCATCGGCAATACCACTAGAATAACCCCACCCGTGACTGACTTGCGGGAATCTCTTACAGCGTGAGAATGCTCGAGGGGAGAATAGTTTCCTCGGTCGTTTGATGAATCTAAGGCTGCTAACTGACACTCCACTAAACCACATGAACAACTCAATGATTTCGTCCTTTGAGAGCAGACCAGAACCGGGAACCTTTTCTGCAAACTGTCCCTGAGTCATTAAGGGAAAGCGTATGTTGTTCAAAACTTCTTCGCCTGTTACATTCTTTTTGTTCTCATTTGAAGGCTCAAGATCTTTCCTTTCGCATTCCGCAGCCGCCCATCGATCCACCGCTTCAAAGAGCTCAATTTCGTGAATTGCAAGATCATCCCGTTTTACAACTTCCTCAAGAAGGTCTTTGTTTATACATGCAAATGTTTCGGATTTTATGGCCTCCTGTGCGCTTGAATCTACGACTTCCCAGCAACGACCCACAAGTTCCTTCTCTTCAAATTTCTTTGCAAGCGGCAGGATGTCGAAAACATTTTCAGGAGAAAGATTTTCCGTCAAGAAATTAGTGCAGACCTCCTCTAGTTCAGGAACCATGTATTTCTTTGCCAAGTACGAAACTCGCATCACCGAACTTCCAGTTAGGTCCACTTCATCGCTGTATAGAAACCGAAGGAATTCCATAAAGCTTTCAGAATCGCAGTCAGGTAGCACGATTTTATTCTTGCTTTCCGCCAAGTCACCAAAGAACATGGCATAAAATACAGGACTGCTTACAGCTAGCACAAACTTGTGAGCTGCGAAAGTCGCTTCCGCTCCAGATGCATTTCTCACAACGAAGCTGATGTCGCTCATAAGCGAGTTGTTCAACAAGTACTTGACTCGTTCTCGTAAGGTTTTTCTCGTTGTCTGCCATTCTGGGTATTCGTTTACAGACGCCATCCACTTGATTTATAGTCAGTGTTCAATGAACAAGAAAGATTTGATTTGTACTGCTTTTCAAACAAAGTACACTAGTCCCAGGCTGTTCTCGTGCCCTTTGAAGGTTTCTATAAATAGGCTTACACAATGCAGTGATCACTACTTCAAATTATTACTGACCATTACTGTGGTCATAGGCCGCCCAAGTTCGCGTCACTAGAGAGCGTGTAATAGTTGATTACTAGTGGGAAGATGACCTTTGAGTGCAAGTGGTGTTTCGTTACAGGCGGCCGTTGAGAATTTAAAAGCGTTGTAAGACTTTGTATGGGAAATAAAATACCGTCGATTATGAAGCCTAAAAAACGCTCCATTTAACGTTCATTCAATAAAGGGGATGAAAATGACTCACCTCTGGTGTATTCTTGTGCCTTTTGAAGCTTATTTTACCGTTTCAGGGGCACCTAACGAGAACGTAGTTCAAAACCACTTAAACATAGCATTGTTAAACGTATTTTAGTATTTAAACGATAGATATAGGCATAATTTTATCCCCTAAAAAGTTTTCATCTGTTCGGATTTCCTAGCTGAAAGTCTAGTGATCCGAAAATTATAGGGATCAAAACTTACCATTTCGAAAATTTTAGCCAGAAAAAAGGCTCCCGAAAATTCTATGTGATCTTTTTAGGGTAAAAATCCGTTAAAAATGGGCAATTATACCATTTTTCAGATGTTCGAAAATCGTAGGAGAGGCAGGCAAGCAAGAAATTTTACAACCAATTTTCCGAAAATTCTAGATCTCAAATCGTCTTCCGAACAGATATTTTCCGAAAATTGACGTTGGGTGCCCCTGCCGTTTCGGGAATTCCTTCCTCATATAATTATCTTCTTAAGCTTTTTATCGGGATTCCCGTACAAATCCTTATATTTTTGTCGGCCACGCTCACACTGAGCTTGGGGCGCCTGTGGAGGCTGCAGAAATTTTCGTGTTTTTACGATCGATCGTCATTAATCTTTCGATGAGAATTCGATTCAGAGTTATACGTAAAAACTATGTTATTTTTTCTTCATCTCTCTTTTGGGTTGTCTTTTACTGTTAACTCCCGGCCTTTACAAACCAGCTCTACGTCAGAGCATGTGGTTCCAATCTTAGTGCAACTGTATGACATGCAGGAAAACTTCCGTCAGAGCAATTTGCAGTTATTTATTTTTTTTTGCAGACTATTTAAAGAAGAAACGAGTGAATTTTACTCAAGAGCGTGTTTTGTTATCTGAATTTATTACCGAAGCTTAAAAAACTAAAAGACTTTAAAAATGGGACAGGGCATTACAAAATAATTAAACGTGTTAACGAGTGAGCCAAAGGGCTTCTGCTGGCACGACATCTGGGTGATCCCTCACTCGGATTCCGGATCCCGAATAGTCGATCCCGGATCCCATGTATTGGATTCCGGATTCCAAACTCACAGGTGACGATTTCCATTCAAATCTTTGGATTCTGGAGGCCATACAATGGATTCCGGATTCCAAAGCCTCACATTTGCTGGATTCCTTCCCATCGGGTGATACAACGATGACGGGCTTGTTACCTTTGTGTATGAACTTTAAATTTAGCATCATCTTCAGTTCCAGTTGCTACTGAAACGGTAAAAAAGAAGCGAGGAAGATCATGTTTGCAAATTTAGTTCTGAATTAACGTCGGTTATCTAATCAGGTAAAACTATAAAATTCCCAGGGCTGCTGCAAAGCTCATAAAACGTACTCAATAGACCAATTCGGCTAACTCAATGTTGTACCCAATTCAGATCCTTTGGGAATAAAACGTTTTGTTCCAAATCTTTCCATATGAATGCTACATTATCATGCAAATGCAACATACAAAGATCCTTAACCCCGAGAGATTTGAATTGGGTACAACATTGCGTTAGCCGAATTGGTCTATTAAGAAACTAGACGATCTAAGACCGTAAATGAGGCTCTCGCTATGCGTGCTTCTGCAAGTGTCAATTAGTAGGTCAACACTGCACATTCCACGGAATGCCATGTCCTTTACGGGCCACCGTACATTCCTGCTTGCAGAGCAAAAAGTATATATTCTGGTAAAAATTGAGGCCAAAATTTTTTTTGGGTTCACACACTCAAAAAAACCGGGCCCCTCCCTTAGCTCAAGGTCTGGATCCGCCACTGCAGAGGTATTTCTTTTTGTAACCTGCGTAGCTTGTGGTTTTGACTTTCTCTCTTTCTTTGCGGTTATTTGCCTGATTTAACGCGATTTAAGCGACTTTCTCAGCTTCCTTTCCTTTCCCGGGTTGTCACTCATACATTAGATAGTTAAGAAGTCGCTTGAATCGCGTTCAGTAAGCCAAATAACCGTACAGAAAGCGAGAAAGTCACCAGGGCAATAAAAAACGGCTTTTTTTATTGAGAGCTTTTGGGTGTAAAATGTCAT
>NC_090873.1:46004924-46007424 GCF_036669935.1 Montipora foliosa
TCCTTGTGAGTTTCTACTTTGTGACTCCTAAAACACCACGGTCGTGTAGAACAACATCAATACCACTTGCAAATCCAGATTGATTCCCCCTAAAATATCTACCAATTCACACATTTACCCTTTTTACGCGGGGACTTCTAGGTTGCCTCCTCGAGTTTTGGCCTCTGGGCCGAAACCCTGCGGGTGCAAAGACGAACTGTGACCTGGAAACGAGTAGTGCATTAACTAGAAAACTTCCCCTTTGTCGTTAAAAAGTCTTACAATGTACATAGTTAATCCCTTTTGTGTTTCAGTTTAATTTCTCGGAATATTTTAACTTTGAAAGACCAACATGCAGTTCCTTTGAAAATATATTTAACTATTAAATAAAGTGAAATTCAACTTGCTCGAACGCGAAATAAATGGCCAAATGGTTTTTCGGTGTTGACCTCTTCCTTCCGGGTCAGGGGCCCGTTTCTCGAAAGTCCCGAAACTTTTCGGGCCATTTTCGGGTGTCACAATTCCCTTTTTATTTCAAGAACGGAAAGGATTTAAGTCGTCAAACTTCACAGACGTGTTTCTTTTAGTAAGCTTGAAAACATGTTAAAAGATCGGCTTTCCAAAGCAAGCAGCTGGCATTTAACAAATGGCTTTTCGGGCCCGAAAAGTTTTCGGGAGGTTCGAGAAACGGGCCCCAGGTCAAAGTAAACCGAGGGTATTGATGCCTAAGTGAATGCGTCGCGAGGATGTTCATCTAGGATATGAAAAACTGATTCTTGAATGCTAACGTTTAGACAAAGTCGCCTAAAACAATAGATAAAGCGTATTCAAGTCCTTCGCTTAGCAAATCTGCATAGAGATGTTGATAAAAAGATCATTTCTTTCCGGACTAATTTGTTCATGAAACCATATATCCATGGATTTAAAACGGCACTTGTGTATGCTAAGCATGTGTAAAATATATAGAGCTGGCGCGAAAACCACTGCTTCCTTGTTGTATCTATAATGTCAATAATGACGCAAGGAATCCAACAAAGTGAAAATCCCAAAATGATGACGGAGACTAGCTTTGAGAGTTTCATCTCCTTTCGGCTCAAAATCGAGCGAGAGTCGTATTTTCCTCGCGCGGCGTCGTACTCTCGACGGTGACTCCGAATGGTTTGCAAGACACGGGCGTAGCAAGCAGAAATGATGATTGCTGGAAACACAACGAAGAGAATACCGAATGCTACGGTGAAACGAAGGCTAGCATCTATATTTGGAAATGTCATTACACAGATTGCTTTGCCGGGATGAAACACATATCTTGATGACAGTGAAACAACAAGCACGCCCATGACAACCGCTGTTAAAATTATTACTGTGAGGATCAGAAAAAGCGTTTTCCATTTGGTAAAGATGCGTTTGTAAAGCCACGGCCTGACAACGTTTAAGTTCCGGTTCATCGCTGTTAGAGTAATGATATGAAGCGACTGGAATACCAGAAGGTGAATGCAAAATCCCTGAATTTGACATGTTAAGTCTCCGAAGGGCCAGTAGTCCATTATGAGTGATCCCAGTGTTAGTGGCATAGCGACTGATGCCAACAAGATATCAGCGACACAAACCGCTATGATAAACATGTTGGTTATTGTTCGAAGATTCTTCTTACTGTAAACTGTTACACATACCAAAACATTTCCTCCCAAGGACAAAACATTAATCAAAAAAACAACCAAAATTTCCACTATTTTGATGGCCAAGGGTCGAGAACTTAGAGAATTTTCAGGGACTGTTTCCATCGATATGTTTGCGTGAGTGATCCTGTATCGACCGGTAAACCAAGCACGATTGTGTGACCTTTGCAGGCTCAAGCTGAACAAACAATTATGTTTTATGGCGACTCGTTGATTTATATGCTAATAGAGATCTCAAGTGGGGGTGGAGTTAAGAGTTAATTGCCTCTTTGCATTCCATATTTTGAAGTAAAACAAAGGCTGAAAATTCATGTCCTGGTACAAAGTTATTATTTATATTGTTGAAGCCCTAAACATATGGAAAACACTTCAGTTTATAATCAAGTTGGTACTTCCGAAATCGAAAGCTGGAGAACCAATCTGACACAGCTTGGTGCAGCAAGCTCACAAAAAATGACTCAGAGAGAAAAATATCCGGCTTAGAGCAATCATGACTGCATCGAAGATAAAAGAACGAAGAACGAATTTTCATGAATGACAACCAGCCTATGATGAACACCAATCTTTTAGATTCAATTTGTTTGCAAGAAAAACTTCTTTCCTCACACTTCACACTTCTTTTCCGTCTCAGTTGGCGGTTAGTCATCACTCGCTCCGCATATTTGACCTATTCCTTCTGGAAACTTCATAAGGAAAACGTGATTAATTTTAGCTCTCACGTTTCTCGGCTTGGCCTCAGTTGACGCAACTGCTTCCGAAAGCATTTTGCGACATCAAAGAATCCAAGTAGAAGTCCGCACTCAGTGAAAATGACTTATCGCGGGATACCGAGTAAGAATTAACCA
>NC_090873.1:46014924-46037424 GCF_036669935.1 Montipora foliosa
TGTGACGAGTATGCGTTTTTGTCTTTTAACTTGAAGATTGACTCCATCTTGCGTGTTTGCCACATAATAAAGATGTAGAACCTCCATTTGGTGTACGTGTAAAGTAGAATGTTCTACTTTCTACTTCATTTGTGCTGCAGAAAGGAAGACGGATTCCGATTTTAGGTCTTTCATCAAACCAGTGGACCGGAATTATTGTTTACTCGCTTTTTTATTTTCCAAATCACGGATAACTTCATTTACCAATTTCGCGGGGGTATCCTGCTTTGATAAATGATAGTTTGATGACTTTGTCTTCTGCCTGCCAATTGGTGGCTATAATTCGTTTTGCTCGATTTAAGGCACCTTGTTGCGTTTAGACTCATAATTTTAACAGCTTTTATCTTAAAGTTTTATATTTTGACCTCATATATAGTTTCGAATTTTCGCGAAAGTCAAATATTGGTAATATTCTGCGTTTGATAAATAAACAACTATTCTGTTCAAGTTGAGAGTCTCAAATCACCCATTCTACTGTAGCAAATCTGCTTTTGTGATGGACAACCAAACCTGCATTTCTTACGTAACAAAGTAACAAAAGCAAACTTGATGATAAGGTTTTCCTCACTGAATGGTTTTTTTGGCTTATTTTGGTCACCAACTGAAGCACGACTGCCTCGATGCACGGGCTTCTGCAAGCTCATAAGGGGTTTTCGGCGGGCTTACAAACAGGGAGCCTAAATCTGAGCACACTCAGAACTGGTATAGAAAAACGTTTTGAAATGTACTGGCATGCAGTAGTGTCAAAAGGCGTTTTCCACTTACTGGTCTTAAATGGAGCTCGTAAAGGTGAGTAGTATAGGAGTTGGGGGTACGAGAGCATTTTGGCAAAAATGCTCTCATACCAACCCAACTCCATACTACTTGCCATTTAATGGTTACCAACTTTTGGTTCCATATTTTTGATCTCGTGTTTTCGGTCTCATATTCTTGGAAATCTATATGTTTTATATTTCTGCGAATCTATGCCGTGGCGAGGCAGAATGGATCCAACGCAAAATTTATTTTGAAAATCTATATGTTATTTAAAATGCGTGACTTTCTTAGAAAAATCACAAAGCATGACATTCTCGGAAATAAATAAAGGGGGTTTCCCCGTGATTTTCAACCAATGAAAAGTTAACCCATAAATTAACCAAAACCGAAAATACAACCAAATGGTTCAAATTTTGGTTTTTTTTTTGGTTGGACATTTTGTGTTCAATCCTTTAAAGAAAATGTTATTTTAGTGTGTTGATGTTGTAATGACCATAAGCGAAACTGGTGACGCCATTGTTATGAATATACCGCTTATCATCGAAGCAGGACAATGACACTTTATTAAGCTCATAGCTTCCGAGTTGATGTAAGTTGCTTCTAATCGTTTTCATGGTGTGATGCATTTGCTTGTTATTGAACAGTACGTTTTTGTAATTTTCATGAGTTATGTTCTTTTTGATGATATTCTTTTTAATACCCTTAGCGGTCTTTCCGCCTTTGTCATTGTCTTTCATGTATGAATACATTTTTGATCGCAATCCGACGAATTCGGTTATTGGTATACCTGCTGCCTCGTCTTTGAATTTACCGATTACTTTTTTGTTTGTCTTGTCGAAATATTGTGAATCTTCGGGATAATCACTGTTATCGAATTTGTCTTTATCATTCCAAAAGTCTTGGTACGCATCACTGGTTTCGATTTCATAGGTCAAGCTGTCTGTGTCTGTGAATAATAATTTCGCTTCGCTGCCGTATTTTTGTTTGATATAATTGTAGTGGAAATCATACATTAGTGTCTTGCTAAGATCTAGGATACACATACCCACATATGCCGGCCTGTTTAGGGTTAGTGTTTCTTTGATTTTATGCACTGCCACTAGATTTTCATTAAAGATCTTGCTACTGACATATGTTGGTTTAGCAGCCATTTTTAACAGTTTGTTTTCATCAGTTACTAATCTGACATCTACTCGCTTTCTAATATTTTCCATTGTTTTCCCAAATACACTGTTATTCATAAGCTTGAAGAAGTCTTTCTCAAAAGCATTTTTGGCCTTGGTTCTCTTCTGCGTATTGAAATCGATATATTGCTTTAACCATGGTGACTGATTGAACTTTAGAACTCGATGGATTTTGGTTATTTTCAAACCGAGCTCGGTGTACAATTGTAGGTTTCTATAATGAAGAACATACTTTTCTTTGTTGCTTAATGTAGGTATCAGTTTATGAACTAAGCCAGTTGACACTTTGAATTTATTAGCTATTTCTTGGCAATAATTAGAAAGCATATCTTTGTTGACTTTGACCTTTTCGGCTGCTAGTGGATAATCATTATGCAGATCGTGTAATTCTTTGGGATATTCCAAATCAACTTCTAATATCAAACCTTTATTGCTATCTTCTTTATACTTGGATAAGTCTATTTTGTCAATTTGTTTTTTAGTCATCCATCTGAATCCACCAGTTGGTAGGTATTGTGACATAGCCCAACCATACAGATTGTTAGCATCAAGATACATTATATACTTTGAGGGCGCCTTTTCATCATATGTTTTCATGTACTTGTTATTTGCTTTTCCATATCGGTTGCAAATGTAAGAAATACCTCCTCTCATGCCCTTTTCGATGAATTGAAACATATCAATGTCAGTCATAAGCTCCAATTTAATGTCAGTCATCTTTAACATAGCATCCCAGGAAAGCCCAGGACTGGTAAAATAATGACATGGGTCTAATTTGTAGTATTGCAGGCAGGTCTTTCGGAAGTTTTCAAATACATCAGCTAACAAAAGGATGTCTGATTTGAGGTACAAGTCATGATACTCACCCATGTTTTTGAGATTAAAAGTGTTCCATACATTCTGAGCATGTTTGTATTGATCACCTGAGATATGCTCATCATTTAATATACTGTAAAATTCTTCTTTTGGTGGCAGCTTTTCATTGAATTTTTCAAAACTGTCCATAAAGTCATATGGGTATACTCCCTTCTTGCTCATCAAATCAAGCTCTTTACCTTTAAATTTTCGAGAAGTATATATTAATGCTTCTTTTGGTAGGTTGCTCACCAGTTTGTCAAGACTTGAGCTCATAAATTGAAAACTATCAATAAAGGTCAGATGATTACCAAGCATGAAAGCCATATACTTTTCCATGTTGTTTGGTATGGCATTGATATTCATTTGACACTTTTCACCTTTCTTATTTGTGTATGTATGCTTTTTGACTGTCCCACCAATTTCTTGCATTATAAAATGACTGTCATACCCACGGAGATTGTGAAACATGACTGGTATTTTCTCAGTTATTCGAAAGTTAAGATTGCAATCTTGGTGAGCTGATCCTCTGTATTTACCTGTGATATGGCAATGGTCTCTGACTCTCACATCATTTTCATCGTATTTTTTGTTGCAGATATGACATTCATCAGCTTTTTGGAATTTTTCTTCATCATCTTTAGTCATTCTCAATGGTTTATTGAAATATTTTTTCATAATCTTCTTGCAGTATTTGACTTCATCCAGCATGGCTTCCATAAATTTGTAAACAGCTTTTTCACCTCTATAAATTTGTACTGGTTTTGTGTATTTATCATCATAACAACACACAACCTTATATCCATAACCACAGTCTGTGTGTCTCTGATAAGCCTCTGTGTATGATTTATCATCATTGGGTTGGCATCCATGTATTTTTTCAGTTATGGCTTCAAAATCTGCATATATTACAAATGGAACGGGTATTTGTTTGTGGGCATTATTGAATTTTAGTATGTTGTCATCTTTTGTTGGCATTTTAATTGCTTGTGCTCCATTTACTTGTATGCAGTTTTCTTTATGATCATGCAGTTAATACTCTTTCAGAACTGAAACATTGTAAGCAATGCATACAGAAGTGCTTTCTTTCCTTGTGTTTTGTTTGATTGTACATGAATTTGTTGAAATCTTTGATTAATACATAATGCTTGTTTTCATTTTCTGTTATAAGAAGCAGATTCATACAATCTTCATACTTTTCTTTTGACACATAAATGGGATACTTTTGTTTGTTTTCATAACCGAAAACATTGATGTTAATTTCATTCTGCTTTTCTATTTTGTTGTACTGTTTGGTAGTCACTGGAAATTCAATTCCTGAATAATTCAAATTTTCAATGAATGCTTTGTCTGATTTTTTGATTCTCTGTGGGTATTTGTCTTGAGGATTAAGATGTCTTATGTGGCACCACCTGAAGCATTCATTATCCTCATTTTCATGTTGATCAATCCCTTTGCACTGTTTCTGAGTTCTGTGGGTAGTTTTATATAAGAAGATCCTTTCATTGGTTCATATTTTACCACATTGATATAATGATTTTCAACAGATTGAATAGTCCAACCAGATCCCTCTGAAATCCAAACTGCAATCTTGTTTAGTATGACTTGTTTTGACAAAGATAAAGCTAGTTCAATTTGTGTGTCATTTGTTATTGTTTGGGGTTGACTGTTGAAATACGCTGTTTTCATAATTTTTTCTTCTCGTCCTAGTTGTTTTTCAAATGTGACCCTCAGTGTTTCAACAAACTTTAGACCTGTCATTGATTTCAATATTTTTTCGATATGGATGGCAACAGCCTTTCTTGTATTTTGCAGTTGCATAAGTGGGTCTTTGCTGTTTTTGATGTTGATTTCATAAGACTTTGTGAACCCTTTTAAAGCTTTGTTCGTTTCTTGTATTATGGTCCTAGGTAATGGAATTGGTTTTTTGGTTCTTGGAGCGGCAACCGGTATTTTTGTTCTTACCGCGGCCACAGGTTGTTTGGTTCTTACCGCAGCCACCGGTTTGTATCCATCTCGGAACTCTGGCGGGGGAAGAATTATATTTTCTTCATAGTTTTGCACCATTTGCCTAACACTTTTTCGAGGAGTTGGGATAGGCCTCCGGATCTTGGTTGCTGGTTCGTTTTTATTCAATAATTTTTTTATTATATTCAACAATTCTTGTTTGCTAAGATTTTCTAGGTCATAATGATTCATAATATTACTTGAGATATTATTTTTCATTCTCTATCTTATATAACAATCGACATTCTTTTAAATACTTTATGGATTTTTAGTTGAAACCAATCTGGTACGATTGATTTTAACTGTAAAAATTTGACAAACTATATATTTTCCAATTCATGAATTTTCATATGCAGTTTGTGTTTCTCACTTTTTAGATGCTGATGTTTTCCTCTCATGGCATAATTCTTTCCATTGTTGCATATCACACAATACCATTCTGTCTCACGACCATATTTGTTTTTTTTCTCTTGAATCTCTTTGTCAGTGAATTGTTTCTTTGGACCTCGTTTTGAAGTTTCCATATTATATACAGAGACATTATTCTTTTATATGGTTTTAATCAGAATCATCTTCAGAATCATCTTCAGAATCATCTTTAGATTTATTTGGTTTGTATTTGCTGAAAGCTTGTTTTATCTGTTGCAACATGTCGTCGTTTATGTCATCGGGATCCATTACAAAGATTTTTTTTCCATCTGTTACCATGACCATTAATTTTTTATAGAAATGCACCAATTTCAATTTAACGGGTGGATGAATGACAGACAACACATCGGAATAAATCAAATCTTCCAAAAAGACTTTCAACGAAGGATCACGAATTACATGGGACATTAAAGCATTGAATAATGATTTTGAGTTCATACTATATGTTTAGATTTTATTCTTATATATTTTGCGCTTGTATCAATTTCAATGGTGCCAAAAAATCACGGTATCTTTGAAACTCTCTGAACAAAAAATCCATTTTGGAATCAATTATTTGAAACATTTTGTCGATTTCTTTCTTTGGTCCTCCTGTTTCCAATGCTTTCAACAATAATGGCAACCCTTTGGAATTAACATAATGCATATAATCCGCGTTTCTCACTATTATATCGCAAATCATTTCTGTGACTACTTTTCTTACAACCATTGTTTCTACTATTTGGCTTCCTCTGAATGTCATATACTAATTGTTTACATTTCTTTTCAACAAATAATCATAATAAACACGCAGACATCTTCCTTTGGAATTTATTGTTCTCAAATCCCATGGATACACTTTTTTTCTTGCGTATACAGTTTCAGATGCTCGAGAAAATATTTCACTCATTGCTTGCCAATCGATTTTGTATCCACGGAATTTACGATGCAGAGATTTTTCTATGTTGTCTTCTTTTATATCTTTCAAAAAATGGTACCAAAAGATCAACAAGTATTTTTGTCTGTCTGTAAAATTTTTCATACTATATATTCACATTTTGTTTTTATAATTCTTCATCGTTGTCAGACGATTCAGATTCCTGCGAACTGCAGCAGCTTTCTTCAGATATGCTTTCTTGTGATGAAAAACTTTCCGGTGAGGATGGTACCCAGTCAGAATCCGACAGATGGGAATCCTGATCGCTCTCATAATAGAAACCAAACTTTTCTTCATTTTCGAACTTGTCCATATATACATGTACTATATATTATTTTCTTATATATTTATCAAGGTGCGTTTGTTTCACCACAATTCATATGTTTTCAATGTCTTTCAACGGTACCCAACTGTTGAATTCATCACTGTATCCCTTCCATTTTACCAAAGCTTGTTTCTTTTTATAGTCTCTTCTAATCACTTTGTCAATACGGAAAATATCCTGCTTTGCTTTCAATAATTCAGGTTCATAAAAACTGCCTTGTATCTCTTCACCTCTGAGATCTTTTAGTTTGTATGTTATTGGATTAGTGTATTGGATCTTATCAACTGTAAACACTTCTTCTGTCCAATTTGGTGTATAACCCTTGTCGAACACATTTCGTTTATACTTAGATATTCGAACCTTGTCACCTGTTTGAAATTTAGGTTTTTGTTTCAATGTTTCTGTGTCACCATATAGATTGAAGTAAACGGTTCCTTCATTTCTCTTATTAGATGCTTCTACAGGTGTCATTTTTATGCTTGAATGTTTTGTGTTATTATACTGTTTTACTAGTTTGGGTAGCATATCAAGATACATTGTGTTACCTTGAACTGTAAACTGTTTCCACATTTTGGATTTAATTGTTCTATTCCACCTTTCGACCACCGAGGATTTCTCCTCATTTTCAGTGGAGTACATATGTATTCCATTTTTCTCTAATAAGTCCTTCAAGTGTTTGTTATAGAACTCCTTTCCCTTATCAACCCATAAATATTGTGGTCTTCTGCCTTCCTTGAATATTGTTTTGAATGCTTCAGTAACGGATTCACCTTTCTTATCCTTCAATGGGACAATCCAACCGTATTTGCTGAAAACATCAATAACCATGAGAAGATATCGGTAACCTTTATTCCATTTACTAAACTGTTGCATTTCAACTAGATCACTTGCCCATATTTCATCGATATGATTTACGATTACACGCCGCCGAGTAAAGTTGCGTCTTATAGATGCATGTAATTCATCTGCTAATTTTTCTTGCCAGTTACCCGACGGCTTTTTCCGTTTTTTGAAACTCCTAGACCAAGTTTCTGCTTTGTATTGATAACATTTCTTGCCAACCAATGCCCCCATTGTCTTTCATTATACGGTACGTTGTCTAAAGCTTGAACCATTTTCCTATCTGCTTTGTTTTTACATTTCCTGTCATCCTTACAGACGGAATAATCAACATCGTGTTGCATTGCTATTGCATCAGTTTTTCCAGTGGGCATATCATATATTTCCAATATTTGACCAGTTTTTGGGTCATACTTCAGTTGATTTTCTAAATCATTATAAGGTCCGGTGTAATGATGCCCAGGTAGTGTCCATCCGCCTTTTGGTTTCGGTAATTTACCAATAGCTTTGTGAATGTCAAGAGCACCGCCATCAAGATCTTTCCTATTGGTTGTGTATTTCTTTTTGGGTCTTATTTTCGTCGACAATTGATCGAGAGCTTCAGATCCAACTTTATGAAGTAGAGGATTCATTTTTCTCAAACCATAATCGATTGCTTTTTTCTGCAACTTTGGATCTCTCATTAATTCGGAACCATAATATCTACCCATTTCAACGGCTTTTTTGCCAAGATAAGGTACTCCTTTAGTTAAAAATAATTCTGTTCCAGTATTAGCAATATCACTGAGTAAGCCCGCTCCCAACGGGCTGTTTAGTTTCCCTGTTGTTTGACAAATTTGGTCTTTGTAATGCCACATTCAGCACAAGTGCAAAAGAACATCAGTCTACCATTTTTGGCTGTTTTGTAACCTGAAGGTTCAACACATTCAGTCACTTTCTTTTGTTTTACACAATATGATTTCATAATATATATAAGTTAGATATTTCTAAAATAATATTCGATAAATCTCTCATTTTTCATTGTATCATTTATGTCGAATACTTGTAATAAATCATAATACGAATTACCCTTATTCATTTCATTCAGAAAGTATAAACAGAAATACCCACAAGTTGTTGTTTGTATGTTTTGTATCTGATTGTTTTGATGTAACAAAGTGAGATTTTTCTTTTTGGCATGATTTACGATCTCTTGAAATGGGGGCGTACCAAAACTATCGAAATAATTTATCACATTGTCTTTGACATATGTTGCAACCCAGTGAGATCCTGACATATAAGCTGGTTCAAGATTGTAGATAAATAACGCCTGTTTATGGTTATGTGGAACATTTTCATCTCTCGACAGTACATCATTGATTGGTATATTCAAATATTTGCACCATTTTATCAGATCGTGGTTGGACATAGGTATTTTTTTGCAAAATTTTGGTTTCACAATATTGCCCCCAAAATGGGTATGCCATTGAATGGACTGTTTTTTCCTAATAGTAACCCTTTTCCTTTTTTGGTTGAGGATGTTTTTTTTTTTCTACCATTACCAGTCACATATGGCGGATAACTGTAAAATGGAGGGGGCATTCCCATTCTAGGTGCTCCTGTACCATCCTTTTTCGACGAAGGTGGTCTACCTACCCTCGGTGCTCCTTTCCCTGTAAACAGCTTTTTCACCAGATTAACAGCCATAGGAATTCCAACGGAAGCCAACAGAGTTCCGAGGAATCCACCTGATTGTGTTCTAGTAGGTGTTATATGCACACCAGAACCTGTTTGAGCTGCATTCATGATGTCTCTTTGCTGTTTTGTTGTGAACATGTTCAGATATGGCATCAGTTGATTGATTGCATTGAAAGGTATCATCATGGGTAATGGCATAGCGCCACCTTTTTGACCAGATCCGAATAATTTTTTAGCTCCGGCTTCTGCTAAACCACCAAGAGCACTCAACCCAAGGGTTTTACCAATAGCTGGAAGAGCTCTCATACCAAGTGACAATACGGTACTCAAAAGACTTCCGCCTACTTGTTTCCTGATATTTGTTTTGGCTAACTTGATGTCCATTCCTTTGTGTAATGAACGATTTTTTTGCAATCTTTTTTTCACTGTTGCTGGAACATAAAGAGTGTCATTCCCATTAAGAGAATCATTTGCCAGTCTCAGAACTATCGTTTCCCTTTTATGGAAAGCATTGCTCAGATTTTTTTTTTGATTATCTGACAGTCTTACGTTTATTTGATGAAGTTCAGTCATATAATATATATTACATAATTTCAGTCACAAAACATATACAAATAAATATGTGTCATTCGTGGGTTTAAACTATAACCAATTCATTACCCACCTTGTCAATAACAACCGACTCTTCGTACAATACAACTGCATGGACATTGAAATCTGCTGCACTGTTGGCATTGAGTTTGTACCTGAAAATCAACTGTTTAGGGTCTCTTGTTACTTTCTCTGCCTGATATGACAGATCGAAATAGATTAGTGGATACAGGCTGTTATAATTGGCAAGATTCAACTGGGTTCCGGTGTTGTAATCATTTTTTCGCATTGCATAAGACATCAGATCATTGAAAATTCTCACTTTGCTTTCACTGTCATATTCCGTTTCTGGGTAGAAAACACCATTGCCATATTCGAGTCTGCATGTTGTTAAATAACTGTTTGCGTTTGCTGCATTTAGTTTAAAGGTATCAAGTATATATGGATTTTGAGTTGCAACTCTGGTTTTAGCCCGTTGTAGATAAACAAAAATTGCTTTGACATTGTCAATACTGGAAGAAATCTGAAAAAAACCACTGACTCTAGCAGGTGCTGACACTGCATATAGTTCACGCTGATATGTCCATTTGTGTTCTTTCATGAAAGAGCTTACAAATTTGTCGTACATACTGTCTTTTGGTGTTAATTTTGGAACCCATAGTAGAAATCTGTTAATCACTACTCTGCCGGCATCTGTTCCTGCTGCCATATTGATGAGTTCATTGTCGTTCTGGAGATTCAAATTGAATTGTAACTGCATAGGAACCAACATTTTATCCTGCAACTCTTCAAAAAAACTGTAACGATTGAGAGGTATGATCAAATTCACATTTTTTGATCCTCCTGTTCCATCATCATTGGTAGCTTGTGTAAGCACTCTTCTAGATTCATATCCTAAATTAGTATTGGCTGTCGTATCATTTGTGTCTAAATACCAAAAACTGTTTTTACCGACTGATCTGCTGTAATCATCAGAATATTCCAACAGATTCTTCACAAAAGTGACCTTATGTAGATTGTCAGTATCATAAACAATTTTCCCAGCACTTTTAATCATCATATGTGAAATCAATGAATGAGATCCGTTTATCACCGTTATTCTATCGGCTGCTGCGTAACCAGCTCCATCTGCTGTTTTTTGTAACTGGAATTGAACCTCGAAATAAGCATTGTACCAATCATAGAAAGAACTCCGGTCGTTGATGGTGAATCTATAACCGTTCTTTTCTTGATGTTGACCGTTACCTGGGGCTCGGATTACATCATCAAGTTGAAATCGCACTAACTCATTTCTTTGCAATAATTCACTTGTTCTAAAAGCCATTTATACTATTGTATTATATAATTTTGCTGTCATGTTATTTATTTGAAAAATCTACGCCTTCTTCCAGATCCTGATATCAATCTATTTAGTATCATGTCAGCGCTTTCTGCTTGCTGTTTAATGGGAGAGGATGGAACAATTGCATTTTGTGTTGTAGCTCCTTTTCTCAAATTTGCCAATTTTTTCATTATTAGGTCTCCTGACTTTTCTGCCACCGTCTTGCCAATTTTATCACCTGCATGGGAAACCCCTGATTCTAATGCCTTCTTTGCCATTGGCTTAGCAAATTTATTGAAAACAGACGATGCCACACTCTTCAACGGTTTAAAAATATTGTCAACGATAAGTCCAGACCCTTTGTGTTGAAATACAAATTTACCAAGTTTTGGATGGTAAAACCTCTTAAATTCATACGGTTTCATTATACTTTTACATTAGATACTTTTCAGAATTAGTGAAAAAGACGTATCTGCTCCATTTAGATCCACTGATCTTCTTTTTCCATCTGTTATCATGATTCTGATTGATGAAATTGTAGTTTTGTTCACAGGATTAAATGTAACTCTTTGTGGTTCGAGGGTGAAGGAGTAACTTGGTTTTAGTACACTAGTTGAGAATGAATAAATGATGTCTGTTTCTTCGCCGTCAACTAAACTTTCGTTTACCAAATCGCAATGAATATTGAGTACGTCTGTGTCTTGACTGAGATTTGGCACTCTTGGTCCAATATGCGTTCCACTTGCTAATATCTTTTTATCAAAACCGATCAGGTCATTAAAATTACTTGCTCTTAAATTAAGTTGGTAATTTGCAGCTAATGTAACCGTGACTCTGAATGTTGTTTCGTTGAATTCAAGAGTCATCGGATACGTATCACCAGTTTTCGTTAGATTTTTAATGTGTCTGTCAAAGTCCGTATAATTCCATACCCCAGCTGGAAAGGTAATGTCCTTAAAAGTTGAACCATTATCGGAGCTGTATTGGATTAATTGATTTTTGTACCCAGCATTGACATTGAACCAAGTGAATGACATGTTAATGACTCTGTTAAGACCGATAACGTATTGCTTATTATTGTCTAGAGTTACAGGTCTGGTGAAATTTGTTGTAAAATCTTCTGGTTTGTTGTCCCCTTTGTTTTTCACACTGTAAGATGATAAAACTATCTCTCGTTCCATTATGTGATTAGGTTACATTAAATTTTGAAATATTGTTTGTATAATTTACCATATTGTGATTTGTTAATTGTTGTCATTTTCAATAATGTGTCCAATATAGAAACACCCATATTTCGCATGTCAATGCTTGTATTACCAGCCAATATCTCACCAATGATCAAATCCAATTTTTTTATGAGTTCTTTCGGTTTGTTAAAAAATATCACATTGCCACCTTTTCTTTTTCTTCTGATTCCAGAACCTTTTATTGTTTCCAATTTAGTGTCATAATGTGCAATATATGCATTCAAGACATTTTTAGCTCTGTCTATTCTTTCGTTCATCTCTTGTCTTTGTGCTTCATTTATAATCCCTTTGTTATATTGTTTTGTCACCTGTGTTTTATAACCTCTCAATTGATTTCTTTTCGTTCTAGTGTGTGTTAAAATTTTACGAAGATATGCTTTGGATTTTGTGTCATTCATTTCTGGTTGATTCAGTATTTTTTCAACTGTGTCATAATTAGGCACTTCAAACTCATTCAATATCTCATTGTCCATGTCTTCATCATCTAATGCATAATCGATATCTTCGTCGTCATCGTATTCTGGTGGTAATTCTGGTTCTTCAGGAAAGTACTTAGGATCAACATACATCTCTTTTTGTCCTTCCAGAAGATCTTGTAAAGATTCTTCATATGTTGGTGGTTTTGGCACCAGTTGTTTTTCTTGCTGTGGCAAAACAGGTTGTTCAAATAATTCACCAAGATTCATATCTGGAACTTCATCCTCTATATCAATGCCGTAATCAGGAACTTCTCCTTTCTTCAGTGGTCGTTTTTTCCTTGGCAACCTTAAAGCCTGATTACTATCAATAACATCATCTAATTTACTTGTAATTGGTTGGAATACTTTTGAAAATCCCTGTTGACTGGTCTTCTGATCAATATCATGCTTTGTAATTGCATTATGGACATAATTGATCTTATCCCCTAATTCAGATTTACTCTTTGCGAGTTCTTTCCACTTAAGTAAACTCATTTTTGTTATATTATTACTTTACATAAAAATGGAAATTCATATATAAAAAATAACGTTTTACACTGTGTTGAACACCATGTTGAACACCATGTTTAACTACATCATTTTATCGAAACAATGTAACGATTTAATATAAATGAAGATACCTAATTATGATACTGGCGACGATGTTGTCACAAACTTCACACAACTACATGATTTTATGCCTGATCGATGCTTCCGCATGCTCATTTGTGGACCTTCTGGTTCGGGAAAAACAAACACACTGATGCATATGATTTACAATCTGTTGTATTTTGATAAAATATACCTTTATGCAAAAAACTTAGAGCAGTCAAAGTATCAGAATCTCATGGATGATTTCGAACCAATGAGTGATGAGGCTGGTTATGATGTTATTGAAGCAAGCAACGATCAAATCATTCCTGTAAATGATCTTAACAGTGATAATCAAAAAATTGTAATATTCGACGATTTCGTATGCGACAAAAACCAAAAACCATTAGTTGACTATTTTATACAGGGGAGGCATAAAAACTGCTGCGCCATATATTTGAGTCAAAGCTACTATAAGACACCAAAAGATATCAGATTAAACTGCTCACATTACGCCATTTATGATTTTCCGAGCAATAATGAAAAAAGTCTCATATGCCGCGAAAACAATGTATCCAAACAATTATACGAGAGAGCAACCATAGACCCTTTTAGTTTTATATATATTGACAAACCTAAGAAACAAGTAAAGAAGAATTTCGATGAAAAAATATAAACCAATTGTATATATGAGTTACTCCAATGGTAAATTACCTGAAGACACTTATTCACATGAAAAAGTTATTGAAATAGTAAAAGGATTGCCTGGCGTTGGTTTTAAACTGACAGATGACGGTGATTATGATATACAGAATAAAAAACTGCGAAATGTGGATTTACCACAAACAAACACTGACGCTAGTACAAAGAGTTATGTTGATTCTGAGGTTAATAAGACATTAAAACTAGACGGCAGTAGTCCAATGACTGGAGCCCTTAACATGGATAATCGGCGTGTCGAAAATATTGCTCCAGCTAGACATGGTCACAGTGATGCTGTAAGTAGTTTGCATCTACATAGCTTTTATTTTGAATTAAATACAAACGACGGAAAGATAGAAGCCCAAAATCCGATCGACATGAAAAATAAAAGAATCTCAGGAGTGCAAGATCCAATACTACATTCAGATGCTTCTAATAAATTTTACGTTGACAGCTCTTTTAATTTTAAAGCTGACAAAACGGAGCTGGCTAATTATTTGAAAAAAGATGGAAGTATTTCCGTAACTGGCAATTTTGACTTTGGAAATAATAAAATCAGCAATCTTGCTGAAGGCACTGGCAATTCTGACGCTGTCACAAAACACCAATTACAAACTGGTTTATCAACCAAACCCAATAAAAATCAGGTTGTGCTCCGTGATGGTTCGCAGGACATGACTGGAAATTTGAATATGAACAACAAAAAAATTGTGAATCTCGCTGATCCGACAGGTGTAAATGATGCCACAGGAAAAGGTTACGTTGATCGATTATTTTTGGATGCACTTCGATTAGACGGTTCAGCGAAAATGACTGGCAATCTCGACATGAACAATAACAAGCTTGTCAATCTTGCTGATCCGACAGGTGTAAATGATGCCACAGGAAAAGGTTACGTTGATCGTTTATTTTTGGATGCACTTCGATTAGACGGTTCAGCTAAAATGACAGGCAATTTGGATATGAACAATAAACGAATAATCAATATAGCCAACCCAACAGGAAACACTGACGCTGTAAATAAACAATACCTTGAAACACACACTACAAACTTGAATTTGCCCGATTATTTGAAAAAAGACGGTTCTGTTATTCTGACTGGAAATTTGAATATGAATAATAATCGACTAACAAATCTCGGAAACGCCACACATAATCAAGATGCCATCACTTTGAAGCAAGTGAATGACGGTATTGCAACTGTTTCTACCGAAAACAATAAATATACAGACGAACAAATAGAAAAAAACAAGAAATATGTAGACGACGAAATAGTGAAGAGTCACATAACTACACACACAAACAGAGAAAATGTGCTGAAATATGCTATGGATGATGGGGAATTTACAGAAGATTATGGAATACAGGATGCCACTTTAACCAACTATAATGACTCACCACATAAAAACAACAAAAAAGCATTTTCATTCAATGTTCAAAAGGCAGCAGATGGTTCCAGTCTGTTTAAAGGACGATTCGATTTTAATCTATTCAAACTGATACGTGACAATTATAGCGATAAATATACTGTGTGTTTGGAAATGTATTTCCTGAGAACCGGTTTCGATGTGGAGTTTAATTCATTTCAGGTTACTTTTGAAAAAAGAAACATGAACACTGATAGAACCACTACGGTCAAAACCAACAGAGATTATAAATATTATCGCTTTATCATGAACTTATCACCAGATGGTTCTTCACCAACTATCGAAAGACGGTTATATGTAACTGTTCAATCCACTTATGACAATAGAAGCCCAACTCTTTTACCATTGTATGTCCTGATTTACGGTATAAAAGGTGAAGCAAAAAACAACCTTGATTTCACAATTTATGATTACGAATTGGCTTATGAGATTGTAAATGATCAATTTTTAATGCATGTGCCAATCAATATGAATGGTAACAAAATTTTAGGGTTATTTGATAAGATATTACCGTCTTACGCCTATGGAACCACTTCAGAATCATCACTGGGTTGTGATTTTAATATTTCTAGAACAGTACATCTGACATTCACTAAAATTTATATTGATAAAATAAAAATTTATGCTAAAAAAAATTATCCATCAGAGTCGAATCACGATATAACTTTTTATGGAGACGCTAGTGTATTTTATGACATAGATTTTTCGACAAGCAAAATACTTACTGTCAATATCAATCGATATTTTGAAAACATAACAAACATACGAATAAATTTTGATGATGACGATGGGGATGGCGTAAGATCTTATGTTTACATGATACATTACAAAACATTACTGATTAATTGAATTATATAATGCAACAGTATATGACATTGTATGTAAAAAATTTAGATGGCACACATCTTCTTGACGACAATGGTGACAGAATTGAATACACCATTGACTATCACTCTGATGATGATTTTACCTATCAAGCTCAAGCTCAACTTTCAGTAAATGATGATGGCCATGCTGAAACTGACAGAAATCTAATAGTAAAAGCCGCTATAAATGACAATCATGTAGTGGTCAAGTCACAGGTGAGTGATATAGTGAGAGCTTCTTTTCGCGATTTTTGGGTTAGTGAATATCTCAGAATGTATTCCAGTTGCACTTATCAAATGGACAGAGCAGATGGTCAGACTGTAAAAATGGATTCAAGCAGAAAAGTAGAAACAATATATGACAAAAGCAATGAAGAAAGTGATGCAACACAAACAGATTCATCGAAACGGCCTACATTATGCACAAAAGCCGAAAAACATAATGGACGTTATTTCATCAAATTTGGTGGATCACAAAAAATGATCAGTCAAGTTGATCTGAATAACGATGCAGTCAATGTATTTATTGTCTACAAATTAAATTCAATAGGCTCATCAAATAGCGGCTGGAACAATGGTCTTTTTGGACATGACAACTCAGGATTTGACAAATTTGTTGCTTATAGCGGATCAAATCTTGTGGTATCTGGAGCTGGTGATGCAAATAAGTGTGTTTATATTGGTCCTGCTGCTAGTTTGCAAAGTTTCTTGAAACTGGGAGATTACAGTGAGAATGATCTCGGCGAACTTAACAAATGGCACTGTTTATCCGTGCATTGGGACAACAAATCATCACCAAAAACCGAAAAAAGCAAAATATATTGGAATAAAATACATATTGGGGATTTTACAGCTGACAAACGAGTAGGAGCAATAACAACCGTTTTTGGAGGTCTGGATGCAAACACAGATATAGCACCTCTCAATGGTGATATCGCCTTTTTCTGTGTTTATCTGAATTTCATTCTAGATGAAAAAACGACATTAGACCATCATACTGTTCTGATGCAAAGATACAATATAACGTAATATATATGTATATCAATTTATTGCTTGAATATGTGACATACAATTTTGAAAAAACAAAGGAAAAACATCCAAACATTGACGATAAAATATTAAAATCAGCACTTGTTTATAGATACCTGCATTTTTATCATCTCGAAAGAGATATATCAATAAACAAAATTCTAGAACTCAATGATGGTGAAATAGGTCTTCTTGGACCAGGTAGTGGCTGTCTAACATGGTTACTTGAAAAGATCTTTGGTTGGATTGATATCTTAAATTCACATAGTGTATTACATGATGCTTCCGGGAGGTTTTATGACCACCATAAGCTCGGTAGAGGTTACACTTATGCTATTTCAGAAAAATACACAACTAAACTGATTAAAAGATCACCTTTTTGTGGTCAAGTCAGTGGTATACTATATTGTCTATGCAGACGATTAACAATCTAGACCATATATATGGCAGATCGAAAAAAGAGAATATTCAGCTGGAACCATATTTCAGACAAACTCTCAGAAGATCAGGTCGACGAACTAAAGAGCTATTATAAGGCATACCATAGAAAGTGTTGGGCTTACAAAAAGGCTGTCAAACGCTTCAAAAAATTCAAACTGTTAGGAAATACTGTTTCTATTTTAACCGGTACTGGCGGAATCATCAGTGCTGTTGTAACTGGCGGTATAGCCCTAGTAGCAATAAGCACTTGTGCTTTGTTAATCAAGTCTTACATGGATTTCCAATCACTGGATCTTAAAATACAAAATTGTACATACGCATACCAAAGTTATCAACATCTGTTGAATTCAATAAAAGACATGTTGAGAAGCGGTGATTTTCAACCATCGTTTCACACAGAATTAAAAAATGTAGATGATTTTGTAACTGATGTTTGTCCTAGTGTTGATAAATTCTACGCAAAATACAATGACAAATTCATTCCTTAACTATCACATTTATTTTATCGAATGATAATGCTAGGATGTCTTGCCAATATCGTTTATAACTTTCAAGTGTCTTTTTAGACTTTGATGTCTTGACCTTTTCATAAGGAAGATCAAGCATTTTAAATATTTGTTTCAAAATGAAATTTATGTTAATCATACGCTTTCTATCAATGTTAACATCTTTCACAACTTCCCCGATAGCCGCAAAAATTTGAATTATTTTGTCCATATTTTTTACAGAAATCTGGAAACCATTTTTAATGGCAATGTTATTGATAATGTTTTTGATATGATATTTTCTTTGGTAAACACTTTTACGATGGAATCTATGCTTATTTGAGTGAAAATCAACAAATTCTATAAGCGGTTTATAGCCATTAACTGACCCACATTTTTTACAAACTAGCATATTGTTATCATTCACTATATCAGGTTGACTGCAGCATTGCTCAATTTCTTTCGTATGTTCCGAGATTTGCTTATTACAAAATGGACAGACCACTGCTTCCATATTGACAAGTTCTTTATGCAGTTCTTTGCAACTCATTATACTATTATATAAGATATTATTTTAAAACCATTCTACCTCGCCACGGCATAGATTCGCAGAAATATAAAACATATAGATTTCCAAGAATATGAGACCGAAAATACGAGATCAAAAATATGTAACCAAAAGTTGGTAACCATTAAATGTAAAGTAGTATGGAGTTGGGTTGGTATGAGAGCATTTTTGCCAAAATGCTCTCGTACCCCCAACTCCTATACTACTAAGGTGAAAACAAATGGACGCCTGTAGATGGCCTGAAAGTAAGGAGCCTATAAGCGGGGGCTTATATAAGGGGGGGCTTCAAATTGGTAGTTGACGGTAGTTCATGTCATATTTTCTAATCGCCTGAAACCTTTAACATAGTAATTGTAGACTTCAGCAAGAACTCAATGTTACTACCCTTTTCTCGCGTCTATTTTCTTGAGTTGGTAGTTTTAAAGTACCGGATGTTGTTCATACATAAAAGGATGCTGGAATTTACAGTGAGGATAATTAAAAGGTGCCCTCCGGGCACTATACGTAATCATAAAGCGTATAAACTGAATAAAGGCCAATGTCGACTGCGAAACTGACTCGAAGACGCGGGTTTGTTTTTCTTAGTGGAGCGTTTCTGACTCCGCCCCGGAATGATACGGCACATTGAAACCGATTTTATTATGAAAGATAGTCAGTTGATTCCTGTAGAGGATCAGATTGAGAGGTTCATCGCATCGCGGTTCTTTGTGAGAAGCTGAGGGAGCAGACGGTATCTAAAAGGTACTTTCCTTCCTTTTTTATCCCAGATATTTGCCTCTTATCTTTTCGCTGACCCGGCGCTCAAGTTTCGAGAAGAACGTTCTAGTTCAGTTTTGCTTCAGTGCGGTTGTTGGCCAGCATTCTCTGTTAATGCTGGGTGAGCGAACGTTGACTTGATTTTTTTGCCAATGTGTGCGGGAAAACAGGAGTTGAAAGGCGAAGGTCTTAGTCGGCCCTCTACTGTACTTTCAGTGAGCTTTCTTTGCTGCATATTTTGCTTTGCTATCTGGTTTTGAGCCAAAATAACACGTATTTCGCAAGGCAATGAGGGTAAAAGGAGGAGTGGAGTGGTTTACCAATATACCCGCTATTTTCCCCCAAGATACCAATGTAAATGAAAATCATGAAAATTTCGAAAAATGTGTGATACTAAATACCTAAATTTATTTTGAAACAGATTACTTAATACCTGAAAATGAACAAGTCAAATCTTAATAAAAGAGAAACTCCTGGTTCACTGTCCTCTTCCGCTTCCTTTGCGGTCGGCCAGCGTTCATGGTGATCGAATCGTCGTCACCTTGTCCATCAACGCTCTCTACAAAAGATTCTTCGTCGGCTTCATTTGGAGAGGTTCTGTCAGTGGATCCGTTCATCAATGCCAGGAGCATATAACACTCCCCCTAATCTATTCCAACAGCTTCATTGTTAACAACAACTGAAATTCTGCTTAAAACCCCCTTTATGGCCACTTTTGGGATGACATGCTCTTCTCCCGAAGTAGTGAATAAGAGAGGATCAACAACATCTTGAGTGTAACAGAGAGTTGTTACATAACCAAGACTGTCATAATCATCAACCATATCCTCTAATAGTTTCGTAATATACAATGGGTTGTTTGGAGCAGAACGTGGTCAGCTGAATGTTGATCCGGGGATGCAGACTCATTGAGGTTCAATGGCAACTGAGGTACCTGGCTTGTCTTTTGTTGAAAAGTTTCTAGTGGTATTCTGCCTGACACTCTTACCTTACTGCTGTACCCCCTGACGGATCTCCTCCAATTGCTTCTTGGATAAGCAACCAGACAATGGTTTCAGTAATGGTCGCAGAGGTTTATGTCAACATCACCTAAAGTAGGCTAAAGGTAGTACTGGATTTGTAAAGTACCTATAACTCGTACTTGTGACACGTTTTAATAGTTCGTTTATACATCTGGGAAAACGCAAATAAAAGTCTAGCATCCTGGGAGTGTCCGTATTACCTCCTCTCACACTGAAAAAGAGGTTTTTAACAAAGAGAGTTAAGGGGCTTTCAACGTCTATGTGTTAAATGAAGTTTGGATTGAGTTCCAACACCTTGTCCTCAGTCTAGAGAAGCCTTCCAACGTCATCTTAACGGAGTTCAGCCCACGGTAGTAGCAGATAGTGTTCCGTCTGGTCCTTGGGTCTGGGAAGTTGAGCCCTTGATACCACGAACTTTCAACGAGGCTTCTTTGTCAAAGGCGTAGTAATGCTGGACGCGGGTAAATGTCTCATCAGATTGAAGGCTGACAGGAAGAGACACAGATTTGTAAGTACTTGATTAGGGCTTGAACACTGGTGATCAGTCGAAGCCCTCCAGAGCTTGAGTCAACAACAAAAATTGAGTGTGAATCCTTCTCGCAACATTCTACTGTTGGCTGCGAGAAAGAAGCAGTTAAGTCACACCCATCCCTTGATCCAGTGTGACCAGATCACGTGAGATTAGTCACTTGTTTGGATACGGCATCGAATTATTTGATTTTGTTGGCCCCTCTATCCACAAGAATAACTTTTCCGTTTGACATAGAGCACATCCCGTGGATTTGCTTCAATGATGCACTGCCATTGAAGAGCACACGTTCACAATGCCCTGTCTGAAAGTTTACTAGGAACAAACCCACAACATCAGCTGACGAAGAGACATAGAACTCAACACTGCTTTTGCAAGCTACTCCAAAGAGGCTGTTGACGCTAACACCCACAGAACGGATGATGTCTGTAGTGACACTGAGTCCATCAGTTACCATGGTCATCAGATGGATTTCACCTGTTATTTCAGCAACCCAAATTTGATTTTGAAAGCCAAACAGCAACAATTTCGAGAATCTCGCACCATTTCTGGTGAGCATTAGAGCGATGATAAAACTGGAAAGTGAATTATACATTTCTGTACCATGTACCGAATACCTAAAATTCAGGAAAAACTAAATACTTTATACCCGAATTTTGACCTAAAAAATACCATATACGTGAACTAAAACGGCCCGGGATACCGTATACCCAAAACCCCTGGCCGGGCCATATATATTACATTGCGCATTATCATGCCATTCCCCAAGTCATGCCACATGCCATTCCGCAAACTGACAGATAACAGGAATATTGCTGCTTTGCGTTTTAGCACTCCAAGATGAAGATGCTTGTGGTTAAACTGCTACTTGGTGCTTTCATTGTAGCAGAATTGCAATGTAAGTGGGTTTAATTTATAAGCCACTTAATTTCGCAACGTGAGGTAACTGTTACGTAGGAAATGACCTCCTTACTGTCGATGCTATATCTGTAATTATGGTTCAGGCCCTTTTGGGGGTCTTTCTCTTTTATGTCTTAATTTTATCTGTCTATTGTTGTCGATATAGGTCAGTGTAGGAGTTGTAACATAGAATCCGTGATTTATCACAGCCAATAAGGCCATAAACACAGTACGGCAGTTAGACAGTTTCTAACATCATCGTTTTTAAGTATTAGGCTTTTTAGTGACCATTAACCCGTAATTTCCCACTTTCCATTTCCAAGTACGCCTTCTCAAGAAGCCTCTAGCGAAAACGGTGAAATATCGCACGAATGAGAACTCAATCATGTTTACACAGGGGTTTCAATAAGCACCGACGGCCGACGAAAAGCGTCGGCTACTTCGCTCAGAGAAGTCGGCTACTTTTTCCCCTAAATTGAATTAATTGAAGGATTCCTTCAAACCTGAAGTAAAATTCATTTTTGATCGACTTGAATGTA
>NC_090873.1:46047424-46049924 GCF_036669935.1 Montipora foliosa
GACTTATAAGGGTTCCTTAGTTTGGAATTTTGACTGTAAGGGAAAAGGGAAAAGGGAATAAATTAAATTAAAGTAATTAAGGGATAGTAAATTATTTTAATATATCTTATATAGTGTGCAACTGACTATTTTCACCATCCCATAATGCGATACGTTTTGGGGTTATTTACATAAAAACAATACAAGTTATTTACTCTTGGGACTGTATCATGCTTCAGTGAACTGAATATCTATTGTGTTAATGCAAAAACCTCCCCCCTGTCCCCTCCAAAATGAAATGTATTATGGGATTGGTGAAAAAAGTAAATACAGAACTGTTATGTGCGGGCGCTAGTTCACACCTTTTTTACTGAATTTAGCTTTCGATGATATTCATGCGTTGATTTCGACGAAAAAATTGAATCCAGTAGTAGCTGAATGATTCCCTAAACGACCCTTTAATAAGACAATCGTTCCTCGTTCAGTAAGAGGTTTTGATCCAAAATAGTTGTAAGTTGCACTAATGCTCGTCAACATTTAGCACGCAGTTTTATCGCACAATTAAATTTCGTGATTTAGCGCGCGCATTGAGATGAGAAAGGCGTGAAAGCCCGACATACAAAGTGACGGATGCGACAAAATTTTATAGAAAATATTATAAACAAAGAATTGCACTCTTGCAATTTGATTCATGGTCACTCGTGATGTTTTGAAAGTTTCAACTGCCGTCGCCGAAAGGCTCGTGCAATTTTGAAAACTTTCAAAACATCACTCGCGTTCACACGACTTCCTAACGCCAAACCACAGATTTGATGAGTGTAGCCTTCCTTGTCAGAATGAAAATCGTAATTGTTCATTTGCTGGTTTTTTAATTCAAACAGCGCGGCAGTTGACTGAGTTCCAGAGAGGACTGTGCAGGTGTGATGAACAAGCTGCTGCGTGCTTCAACAGGAACTATTATAACAGCAGATACTCTGGATATGACAAAAGTAAATGTTAATTTCAAACACAATCCCTTGTCAAACGGATTAAAGTAGAGCTAGAAGAAGTAGAGCTGGATGGGGTAAAAGCAGATCAGTGTTAATATCATCAAAACACAGTCCCATGACAAAAGGATTAAAGAAGAACTAGAAAAAAGAGCAAAAAGTGATTTGTATTTATTGTGTGAAAAAGAATGGAGCCTGCTTACACAAATCTGTCGCTTACCACGACAAACCACTGCCGTAGGAGGATTCAATTTATGGAGGGGGGGCAGGGGGGTACATCACGAGCGTTGAAGGCACGAGTTTCTGAGATGGACCGGAGCGTGCTTCCCCGGGAGATTTTGAAATATATATGGTTTCTGAAATAGCAATTCCCGCCTTCTAAGAGTGGTTTCCAGCAATTTAAAACTGACTAAAACGTGCCTGTCAAAATTATTGGGGGGTGGTGGGAGGGCGCCGGCCCCACGGCCCCTCCCCATGCTACGGCCCTGCAAACGAAACACTGGGAATGACAATTATTCACACCTTACTGACCGAGCTCGAGATCCGTGTACTTTAAGTCACGGACCGAATTTTCCTCCTTTTGATTTATTGCCCAAGCGCCAAGCTTGGAGATTTAAGATGGCAATTGAACTGAGTGAAATCATAAGTGTGATCTGAAATCACAAATATGATTTCATACCAAAATTGCACTCCACTCAGTTCAATTACCAGTTTATTAAACCCATTTTGAAATTACACGTGTATTTTTGGGCAATATTAATATTTATTTAGCCGCTTCAGGAAAACCGGTTTCACTTTCATTTTGATGGGCTAAGAAAGGATGCGAACGAAATAGTGTTTCCTTTCTGGAATGTTAGTTGCCTAAGGTGCTTTGCTTACTTGAGGTGCTATGCTTACTTGAGGCGCTTTGCTTACTTGAGGTGCTTTGTTTACTTGAGGTGCTTTGCTTCCTTGAGGTGCTTTGCTTCCTTGAGGTGCTTTGCTTCCTTGAGGTGCTTTGCTTCCTTGAGGTGCTATGCTTACTTGAGGTGCTTTGCTTACTTGAGGTGCTTTGCTTACTTGAGGTGCTTTGCTTACTTGGGGTGCTTTGCTTCCTTGATGTGCTTTGCTTCCTTGAGGTGCTTTGCTTCCTTGAGGTGCTTTGCTTCCTTGAGGTGCTTTGTTTACTTGAGGTGCTTTGCTTCCTTGAGGTGCTTTGCTTACTTGAGGTGCTTTGCTTCCTTAAGGTGCTTTGCTTCCTTGAGGTGCTTTGTTTACTTGAGGTGCTTTGCTTACTTGGGGTGCTTTGCTTGCTTGAGGTGCTTTGCTTACTTGAGGTGCTTTGCTTCCTTGAGGTGCTTTGCTTCCTTGAGGTGCTTTGTTTACTTGAGGTGCTTTGTTTAATCAACCATGACAATTTGTCTTACCCGACCACTATGGTAAAAGCTTAACCTTAACCCTTAAGGGCAATTTAAACGTAGTAGTCCAATCATCGTGTCAAAAGCCTTTTTGAAGTCCGAAAGTGTCAATGTTCAACGACTGACTGTTAGTTGTAG
>NC_090873.1:46054924-46062424 GCF_036669935.1 Montipora foliosa
CAGAAAAGCATTTCAAGTCTGTAACGTCACAATAAGCAAAAAAACATTATTAAGCGCTTGAAAGGCGACAAGATTCGTTTCCCACTTTTCAGATGTTTTTTTTTTTCCTTTATTACGAAGTTGTACGTTAGGTCCTCTGACACAACGGCTGCTTCCAGAGGTGTCATTAATTCCCATTACTAAAGAGAAACTTTACAATTCTGCTCTTTAAATGTGACAAAATTCCGCTTCTTGTTTTACTTGCTCTCTAAAGCTCTCACCCAAACATTTCAGGAATGGTGTTCAGGATGTGCTAACATAGACTTCGTTAAGTCACTATGACAAAAGCTGTATCCTGTGCTGCCATTTACATGGATTAGTCATGAGACACGATGTTTAGAAAGTCACTGTATTTTCTTACGACCTCGCCTCTAGAGAATCCGTAGAAAGGAACGATTATCTATTTTATTTTATCTTTTGTCCAGCGCAAAAGTTTTAATAACTACTACAGCCAGGTATAGCTGATTCGAACAAACTAATAAACTTCAGTTCAGGTGCAATTTTATAGTAGTTAAAGTAGCTGAGTTTACTTAAATGCTGCATTTTTCGTGGGGAACGTCATCATTGTGTTTGTTTTCATGGATATTAAAATGTAGATTTGAAATTTGTGTCAGTCACTTGTCTGGAAAATACATTTAAGCCGTCGGTGATCGACTGTTATCGGAAGGCCTTGCTGATCCCAAACGTTTTTGATGATTTGTAAAGTTAAACTTAAAAGGGAAGCAGCCGGAAAAAAACTTTATTCTTTTTTAAGTCCGTGCCAACTGAAAAGGAAAGGAAACGACTATTGTGAACTAATAACTAAAAGTAATGTTTTATTTCGGTCAATGGGACTGTGGCCGGAATATAGCACGTTTATGGTCTGAAATTCTAATTTTGGAAAGCAGCGAGAATCACCGGAGAGGGAATGAAGGATGTCAACTAATGTCAATGAGCGGGGGAAAGTGAGGAAACGTTTGTCGAGTCTGAGACTAGTCCGGCTTACTCCCAACTTCGCGCGACGATCTCTTTTCCACATCCAGTAGTCTGGAAGCCTGAAACGAGCTGTTTCTCCTTCTTCCGAAGGTAGAAATTTATATCATTAAAAAAAGCAATAGGTTATCAACATTAAGTGGACATAACCTTCTATAATATTTGATGAAATTCCTGTTGCCATTCAACAGTATTCATTCTTATTATATGACTAGCTCCGTGAGCGGGCAAGATGAACCAAATCGCGCGCTGTGATTGGCTACCCGAGCGGGCTAGATGGAGCTATCGTGCCCGCTCGGGATTTCTCGCTTGGTCCCGCAAGATCACAGATCATTTTTTGGTGTTTTAAGTCGTATAATAAATTTCGTATCGGTCCATAAACACACACAAAAAAGAACGAGGCCAATATCCAGCCATCTTGACCGAACAAGCTTGGTCAATAACCCTTATATATTTAGAAGATGTACACAGGCTGACTCGACTGAGAACTGAGGGTTTGTGAGAATTTCAATTCCTGGTTTCCACGCCACACTGTGACACAAGAAAAACTAAACTGAATCACCCGGAAACTTTTCAAACTTCATAGCTAAGAAATTGAGATGCTGAAAGAAAGTGAATAAATGAACAACGTGTCCGCAAAGTCTCAGGGATGCAAGTTTTTTGCGTGCACGATGTCTGAACAAGTTTTTACAGTGGCAAAATGGGTCATTTGGGTTTGGTGTGCATTTTCTAGCTTCAACAAGTATTCAGCGAAAATCAGTTGGCGATATCTCAGATGGGCCTAGAAAATCAAAATCAAACACTTATGTAAAAATGCGTCAGTGGAGGTCTTTTTCTAGGACGTTTTTTAAATTCAAAGTTTGGTGGAATAGGCCATTGCCGAGTTCATGTCTGCCTCCTCTCAAAGTGAGTCTAAGTGCGAAGTAGTTGTGATGGTTATGAGTTCTACTTTACATAAGAATGAAAAATAATTTTCATAAGAAAAACTTTGCACTCAGATTCGCTTAGGAGAAGAGGAAGACATGAACACACATCCTTAGTTTCCAGTGATAGACAGTCGTCTTGTACATGTGGACCCTGAAACTCACAAAAGTGGCTTTTCTTGTTACCAGAACCTCTAATCGTACTGTGTGCGCGCAAAAGCGAAGGGAAACCTGAAATAACTCAGATTACAAAAGCACCGGAAATTTGACACTGGCGCTTGCGAAAAATTGGCGGGAATACGTGCGTCCAAAGGCCTGGCACGAGTAGAAGTAGCCAACAGAGGTCACTGACTTTACCGACAAAAGAACGAATCAATTCATTAGGCGGTAGAGTTTGAACGAGGGTTACGAAGGCTGATTGTTGCCTTCGGCCAGCATTTTCTCAGCTACTGTTCTTCAGCATCTCAATTCTCACGTGGGATTACTTGGCGCTAGGCTTTGGTAGATTGTACCCGAAAAAAAAGCATATTATGCTTTTAGCAGTGCTCATATCTTTTAGAAATTATGCCCAAATTATGCTACTTTCTGAAAATTATGCTCTCTGTCACCGAAATTATGTCACTTAGATCTTGAGTAAAATAAAGATCACCAGATGTTTAACTTTATCAATTCTGACTTTAATGAACATTCATATAGTCCACCTTCCAGTCATACAGTTTTAAGCATCGCAAATACGCATGTGCGCACCTCAAAAAGCCCAATGCTATCAAAATCAACCGTTTCTGGGTTCTGAATCCGTGTCATACTTGTGTTAGACGCCATCCAAGCAGACCCCTCAGTTCAGTACAAAGACAGCTATGCATGTTGTTAATCTCTGTGTTATCGGTTATTGTACTGAGGCATTACGCAAGCCTGTAAATAGTCCACGAGAGCATGCTCTTGTGAATCGTTAAGCGATGAATTAAGAATAGAGAATACTGGTTCAGCGGCTGCAGACGAGGGCTGCACCAGCAGAACCTTCATAAATGCAGAAGACCAATGGTGTAGGTTATCAGATTGTTGGTCGCTGGAAGTGCTGGAAGTAGATGTACTCGAGGACGACGCCATCTTTGATCTGTGGCCTGAGGGGCCAAGCCGCCGAGCCATAAGCGTGGTGGCTTGAGGAGAGTCATGCTCAGGGAAACCTGGTCTGCCAGACCATATTTGACCATGGGTCTTAGCACATACAGTTGAACCTCTTCCACAACGGCCACCTTGGGGACAGAAGAAAGTGGCCGTTGTGGAGAGGTGGCCGTTATGGGGAGGTAGGGGTGTAATATGACACCATTTTTTTCGGGAAGTACCTGACATGTTTATTGTGCCAAGTTCATGCTTACTGTATCCTATAAAGGCAATGCAATCTTATAGATACAGATAAAATACACAATAAGATTGAATCAAAATAATAACAAGACGAAACGAGCAAGGTTCGTAACATTCGCTATGAGTACTGTAGACAATTCATGCTTACTGCAGCATATAAATGGAACACAATCAAAATACGTAAACAGTATCATTAAAAAGGGTAAAGAAACGAAATGTTCCGAAGACAAATATCGATTACTGAATCAGTTTGTAAACGTTCGCGTTTAGAATGGCAGATACATTTTATTTTCTTTTAAATGAAATAAAGCAGTCAAGGGTTGTTTGCTTGAGCGAGATGTCACGCGTTTTGCTGAGCAAAGTGGTGACTTTACTTGTAGCTTGGACGAGTTCTTCGTTCCCGTGAAACTCAGCAAACGTAGCAAGGTCATCAGGAGCTAATAATGCTTCTCTCACGGACTGAAACTTTGGTTCCCGTAGAGGAGGGTCGAAGTCATCACCTTCGTCGTCCACAACAGTCGCGTCCTGATCGCTTTCGTCAGGTACCTCGAGTAGCTCCTTTCTTACTTCAGTTCGCCATTCAGCATTATGAACATCAATCAGTGGCTGGAAGCAGGGAACAGAGTGATCGTCGATATACTCGTTCACTGTCACTGGGCCTTCATTGGTGGGATCTTGCACCTGATTTAAGAGCCATTCCAAAGTAAGCAACTCTTCTCCTGCGAAGGGGTCATCGTTCTCTTCGCATCCTTCATCAGAGCAATAGACACCGACTTTAGACCAGCACTTCACAATAGTCAGTGGGTCTACTTCTTGCCACGCTTGTTCCATCCATCTTATGGCCTTGAGAAGGTCGACTGATTTGACGACGTCACTTGCCTTTTTGCGGACATTGGTGCGTCCTGTCTGGCTGCAAACATACTGGAGAAGCTTCTTCCTGAACTTCACCTTTCAGTTCTTGATTACTCCTGCATCTAGGCACTGTGTTCTTGAGGTCGTATTCTTTGGGAGAAATGCCACTTTGATGTTGGAGAACATATTGATTAGTCCTCTTGGATGGCATGGAGCATTGTCGAGAAACAGGATAATATTCCTCCCAGCGTTCTTCATTCTCATGTTGAGGGTTTGGAGGATTCTAATCATTAACTCTGACTGCATCCCCGCCTTCGAATTTGCAAAGTAATAACAACCAGCAGGGCGACTTTAATCACGGAACTTTCTGAAACATCTAGGCCTTTTTACTTTTGCCAATAACAATTAATGGCTCTTTTTCTCCAGCTGCATTAACAAAGAATGCAACAGTTACTCTTTGTTTTGCTTGTTTTCCGCCCCGACATCGCTTTTTCTTTTCTGTGAGGGACTTTTCGGGCAACGCTTTCCAGAAGGCCCCCGACTCATCCATATCCCAGATATCCTGTAGGGCATATCCCAGGGTGAGTTCTTTGACTCTCTCCATCCAGCTGCAAACAGTGTCGTCATTTGCATCGCCTTCCTCACCGGCTACATTTCTTTGTGCGAGGTTGTGCTGATTTTTCCATTTCTCTAACCAGCCATTTGAGGCCTTGAATTCTTTCTTTCCAAGCCTTTCAGCGATAGCAAGTGCCTCCTCCTATAACATAGGAGCACTGACTGGTATGTTAGACGCTCTACAACGTTGATACCACTCCCACAGAATCCTATTGAGCTCACCATACTGCTGCTCGGAACGACCATGCTTTCTTTCCAGGTTTCCACCCTCATTAGATGCCCACCTTTCTAACAAGAAAAGTCGATAATTTTGTCCATTTTTTTTCCCTTCGTGACGCGTTTCCTCGCGGAAGGTGACTTTCTCGCGCGCGCTTGTGTTTGCTGGATAAAGATCGCCAAAGTTAACGATTGCTACTCGTAGTCTAAAAGCAAATATGTTCAAAGTATGTTTTAAAAAAACAGGTTCTTACACAAAAAAGTACTGTATTTTAATCTTAAATGAAAGACTTGCCGTGATTAATCATCGACGCGCCATACAGATCAAATTTCGTGACCATTCTTGACTTTTTCGTCAGTCGCTGAAAAAATTGCCCCGTTGTCGAGAGGTTATTTTGCCAGTTGAGGACGCGCTTTAGCGGTTGGCCGTTGCCGTTGTAGAGAGGTGACCGTTGTAGAGAAGTTTAAACAAGAGGTCACGTATGGGCTGTCCGCCGGGACAAAAAAAAGTGGCCGTTGTAGAGAGGTGGCCGTTGTGGAGTGGTGGCCGTTAGTGGAGGTTCCACTGTACCTCAAAAATTTCCAAAAACAATACATAAATAAAACACAAACTGAATTATTCTAGAACTATGATGGGTTTTTTTGTTTTAAACGCATAAAAGCTCGGATTATGCTAGCAGTGCTACACTGAAATAAAGGCTTAAAATAATGCTCGTTTTGCTAAATTATGCTTAAAATTATGCTACAACAAGTTGCAAAATTGTTTAGAAAATTTCATTAAAAAACACATTTTCTAGATTCTAATGCCCGCCGTATCTAGAACTTAAACCTTTCCCACTTCCTCTCCCCTCTCCCCCTTTCAATGTTGACTGCTTAATTAAGAAAATAACACAAACAGCGGTGATAAACATTGTATTCCAACGCATTTTTATAAAACTTGACGTTTCGTATGCTAGTCAACACACATTTTCAAAAGTGACCGTTACAATTTTTAAAAACTATATATATATCGTAAACAATAGGGGTCTGGAACCTAGACTGAGAAAATGATCTGCAGCAGTACGTGTCTAGACATAATGAAAAGTAATAGCTAAAACAGCAATGACTTCTCACTACTAATATTGACATTAAGGGAAGGCTTTAGCTCTTGAATGAACAAAGTCTCTTTAATTTTGCAGTGAAAGTCAGTTTTTCCGGACGCTAAAATGTCAAAGTGATCCCATTTAATGTCGTGGCCAGTGGTTTTCACATGATCAGCAATGGCTGATGAATGGTCACTTTTAGCTAGGGCCATGAAATGTTCTGTTTTTCTGTCGTGGAGTCTTCGTTTTGTTTTGCCAATGTAGAATTCCTCGCAGTTCCAGCAGACAGCTTTATAGACGACCTTGGACCTCTGAGATCGGTTCAAGCGCAGGGGCACCCTGCACCCCAGAGCAATCTTGCTGGCTGGCAAAAAATACAGGTGTTTCGATGAGCTGGCTGGGAAATTTTGTTATTGATAGAGGTTTTGCCTGGGAATTACTGACTTTTTCTGGCATTTCAACCTGAGCTGGCTGTAGAAACTCTGAAGACTGAGGACGACTAAAAAAATTAAAAAAAATAAAAAAAAAGAACCCCTTCCCTCTCCCAGACAGTAGTCACAAACATACGACGGCTGGTCAGAGTGATTGCGGAAAAAACCTGTTTTGTCCCGGTTTTGTCGCTTTTGTTCGGTCGTTTTGGATCGAGGGATTTGAAAGCGCGCGGAATTCCTGGCTGGGAAATAAATTTGATCAGCTGGCTGGGAAACCAACCAATTTTATCTAGCTGGCTGGGAAATTTCTTGTGTGTCTTGCTGGGAAAAAGGAACAGATAATATTTTCCCAGCAACACTGAAAAACGCCTGAAAATGCCTTAATAACATTTAACAGGGGTATAATAATACATTTTACAACAAATTGGTCGTTGGGTGCCCCTGCAAGCGATCTTTGTATGGAAAAAAAGGAGTTGATGCGGCGTGTGTTTTGGAATATGATCTTGAGATCGACGAAAGAGTAGAAATTGTATGTATGTATGTATGTATGTATGTAAAACTTTATTTAAACACGGAAAACCATCACTTAAGCTTAAGTTAACAACTAAAACAAATTAAAACTGCTTTACATGATTGCCGTGTGGGAATCCGATATATCAGCTACCTTCTTGATATTTCGCTTAAAATGCTCAACGGATGCAGCATTTTTTAAGTTTTTGGGCAAGTTATTCCATAGTATGGCCCCGCTGTAAGAGAAGCTTCGTTTCAAATAATTGGTGCTTGGTTTGGACAGGGTCAGCCTTCCTTCAGAGTTTCTTAAGTTGTAAGCAGAGTGACGCTGAGAGAAAAGACTTTGTAGATAATCCGGAGCAAGGTCATTCATGGTTTTATACATCATTAAGGCTTTTTGTTTCTTTCGGCGAAGAGATAGCCTCTCCCAGCTGAGTGTGGAAAGAAGGTGGTTTGAGCTCGCATCAAAGGGTGATTTAGTAATAACTCTGGCTGCGC
>NC_090873.1:46067424-46077424 GCF_036669935.1 Montipora foliosa
AAGCTACACACATTAAAGGTTTCGCCTTAAGTGCAATTGAAAACAAGATTCAATTTTTACGCCTTCCGCATATAATATCAGTTAATATGTTACCTGGTCACGCAGCGGGACAGGTAAAACTCACGAAATAGCTTTGCTGTTAGGAAAAAGCTTTGTTGCTTTTATTAACAACAACAATCGTATTTAGTAGAATTAATAGAATATCACTTAACTGTTAACTTTTCATTTATCAGTTAACTACTAATTTTTTGGCCAAATATCAGTTAACTACTATTTTTTTGGCCAATTGTCAGTTAACTGTTAACCCCATTAGCACCCTCTACACTGATTCCTGACGGAAACTCTCGCTGATTGCGCTCACGTAATTTTTTGTGCAGGTCAGTTTTCCTATTTATCATCGGAAATGTCATTCAATACATGTGTATTGAGAAGGTTACAAGGTCACATACAATTTAAGTTCGATGACGATTCTCCTATCTCACTCTCCCTCTCAAGAACTCTTCAAGTCCGTTGATCTTCGGTGGAAGAATATCTGCCAGTTTCAGTTCAGTTTCAGAAGGTGAAGTGAGGACTTTATCTATGACATTCATGGCAAGAGGATCTGACTTATAGCGTCTTTAACACGATAAGGAAGCCTTCAAAGGTATGGGGCGCGTTTGTTTGCAGGGGTTAAGACAGGGCGAGGAGATTTTTCAACTGGAGGCATTCGTATCCCATATTTCGTGTTCTCACGTTAATCATGAGCCGGCTCTAAGTAAAAATACTATTGTTTGTTTATGCGTTAATACCTTGAGCAGGTTGTGAACTGTGACGATCCGTCGTGCGTGATACTCTCGCTGCCTGTTATCCGGTCTGTTCCCTCGATTAAAAGTTGTTAAAGTTGGCTCCACCCCACTGAGGACATCAGATGCGGCCGTTTAAATGGCGTTTCAGACCGTCTTGTCTTTTTGCCCATGTTATTTTGAGACCCTGATAAGTCAGCGAAGTCTGCACAGCGCTTTTTATTCGTGCAGGTGCAAATGATTTAAATTCTCATCTGGATTTCTTTGTCCCTTTATGGAAGGGTTCGGAAGCAGAATAAGTTGCCAGAAAAAAGTGTTAAAAGCGCGGGGTTAAAAGTCTCATTAATTTCCTTGGAGTCATACTCTTCGCAAATGAATGGATAAGAAAAATATTTAAAGATGAAATTTCAACCACATAATCTCTATTATCCTGATTGTGCACGGAAGGAAATCATCAAATACTGACCCCTCTCCTATCTCGAAGTAACGTTTTTGTTTCGACAAATTCTGTACCAGCCAAAACAAGCGCCGTTCTTACCCTCCTTCGCTTGTTTGTAGTTTCATTTTTGAGGCCTTTTTTGATTAGACAAACACCCGTTGTATACGATTTCCTCCGCCGCTGTGTTTCCACGTGGCCATCAATCATCAATTCAATATTATTTTAAATGCTCTCAAATTTACGTGTGTCTGAAAATTGATGCCTTGCACATTTAGATGCTTATGATGGACCGAATGATTTGAAACTTTCCATTAGGTTACCACATTGTTTTCAGTTTATGCAAATATTGACCTTCCCCCTTTACGTTATAAAATAATCAGCCTTTTCCTGAGTGAAGTGCCTTAAAAATACATTTTTTTCTAAAGCGTGTGGACTTTGGCGTCACTGAGTAAGCGTTTTTTGCCAAATCGCTGAGTGCTTTCTAATCGCACTTTGATTACCAAGAAAATAAAAGTGTTTACTGCCGGAAAACGGAGAAGTAAGCAACTAACGTTAAAAGGATCTGGCGTGGTGATAAAGGAGGATTATTTTCCATATACTTAATCCAGGAAATTCTTTTATCAAAAGCCTTTCCGTTCCTTGGAATTAAAAGCGAATACATGGCTACTTGGATAACTGAGGTCGTAGAGATACGCTTAATGACACGAGACAAAAGAGAGATTGTTTGCCGATCATATAAAATACAGATTGTAGATGCCTTGTGACAATCGACAAAATGAAATGAAAACAGTTCAACTGCTTCAATGTTTGTTTGCAAAGAAAACACTCCTTTGTTATTGCAGGAAAGATGTGGCGAGCTGCTAAGGACTACAGTACAGTCATCTCGATAATTAATTGGACAAAAGCCATTTAGATCTTAACCATCTCCGTTTGTCTGTTGTTGCAGTTGAAATACTCAAATATCTTGTCACGTCTGCTATGCGGTGGCACTGGGCGGCTGTATTTCTGCTGAGTGCAACCTCTCAAGGTAAATAAGGTCCTGTTCTCTTGGGATTAACTACCACAACCGCATTGTTATTTAGCCTGTAAAAGCTGTAGCCGTGGCCTCAACATTTTAAGCCTGGCTTGATGCTGGTCGAAAAACCTTTTCCAAATAAGTACGACACAGAAAACCTACTAACAAAATTCTTGGGTTTCACTCACGTGATCAACAGCCATGTTTTTCAACGAAAACGAAAAAAGACGTTAGCATAATAATAGCTTTCAATTCCCGGAGGATTGTATCGGGACACCAACATGGCCGCCATTTCATTGTTTGGGGACACCAACATGGCGGCCGTGACGTCATGTGAAATCCAAGAATATGTACTTTGTTCGACATCCATGTCCAAATCCCCTCGCCCCCTCCGTTCGCGTGTGTGCCCACATACAATTTTACCACCCCTCCCTCCCCCCCATCCTGACTTGTATTCTTATGGCATCAAAGTCTTTGAGAATATTTTTTATAGAAATAGCGCACGATGAATAATAAATGAATGAATCAATAAATAAATAAGTAAACAGAAGCGGAGAAGAGAATTAGCTTAAGCATTTGTTAAGACGGCTATCGGTGTTCTTTTCTGCCAAATGCTTGGCCGCCATCTTTAATTTTTTATGCCTCCTCCCAGCATGGATGGTTACTGAATTATGTAACTTGCGCTTCCTTAGAAGAGGCAGCTGAAAAAAGAGGGCAAACGAGTTCTAAGAGCGGCATACAGACCAACAATTGAAGCACATCTTTCGAGACTTTAAGATTTTCCACTTTGTTTCCGCACAACGGAATCTTACACACTTTGTTTTTTTGCATTCCATTTAGCACTGAACATCACCTTTCGATTAAACGGGAGCTCGAAGTCATTTGCTGGCCGGGTAGAAGTGAAGTATAACGGGACCTGGGGCATGGTCTGTAATGACGGCTTTCACATCAATGTCGGTCACGTGATATGTAGAGAGCTTGGTTACCTAGAAGCCGTTGCTGTTCCATGCTGCAATCCTTTTGGAGAAGGAGTCGGTGACACGTGGTTAGCTGGCTTTGAGTGTAGGGGAAATGAAAGCAAATTGACTCAATGCTATCAGAAGAAGTGGAGACGGCACGACTGTGATTACTTTAACCGTGCGAATCTTGTTTGCAGAGCTCGGAACATAACAGTCTGTGAGTCATTAACAGTGAGGAACCGTGTTGTGTAGTCAAACTGTTCTTGCCCAACCATTGTGTGTAAATAGTCTCCCTACTCTTCCCCAGAGCCCACACTCCTTTTTGTCAGCAACGATCCCTGGATCACAGAATTTTGACTCTTACTTAGTATCACAAGTTTGAAGCGATAGTGATGCGGACGGTTGCAAAAACAGGCCTTTATCAAGGTTGCTATATGAAGTTGGCAAGTGGTTATATTAATTTTTTGTGACTCAATTCTTTACTCTAATAAATTGTTTAAAACCTGAAAACTTTAGAATTATATCATTTTCGGATGCAAATTAAACCATTACATAACCACAGTCTTTACTGTTTTGTCATTTTTTTAAGCTTCTACGATGCCTGTCCGTCTATATCACGCTACAGTCCCTTATGCTGGATGCGTGGAAGTGCAGCACGCAGGGTTCTGGGGAGACATTGGTCAATATGGTTGGGATCTGCCAGACGGCCAGGTAGCTTGCAGGCAGCTGGGATATCGAGATGTTGTGACAGTTTTATGGAGATGCCGCATCATCTTACCAGAGTCACGGAGCATTTACAGTGCAGTTACGTGGGTCGACAACGTGCGTTGTCATGGAAGCGAAGGATCTCTAAACAATTGTAGCCGTGATATTCAAACGCACCGCAGCTCTTTGGGATTTGATGCTGGAGTCGTCTGCAAAAATGAAACTGAGCGAGGTTGAGATGGCATGATTTTTTTTCCTAGCGAACAATTTATGAATGAAAGCCTTATCTTATATCATACAACTCAAGAATATAGGTCGGTACGACGGTAAAGTGAAAAAAAAAACCGGCCTCATAGAAGCACTCTTATTATCAAATCTCATCCCATTTCCATCTACGCCTTCCTTCGTTGAAGACGACATGACAAAACCTTCAGTGTATGGAAATAGTTCTTGTTAACAGTAATTTAGCATTAGCCTAATCGTTAGAGATATAAGATATGAGAAAGGTAGTGACTTAGTAAAACATTTTTTTAACCTTTAATCTGAAATTATGAACATTAGTTTTGCCCGTGCAGATTTTCAATTCTAACCCTAACCCTTCGCGCAACCTGAAACGAAAAGTATTACGTAGCCCATATGTAGCCGTGAAGGTCTCGTTTAGCGAAGAAATTTAAAAATATATACTTAATGTTTTAAATATGGTCTCTTTTAGGGGTCAAAAAATCCTGAGCAAAGCCCAGATTGGTCTCCTTCAGGGGTTTAATTTAAAATTTCCGACGAGCATCCCCACCCCTTCATTTGCGAAGTCCCACCCCACCCTCAGGCAGAAAGCCTCTCTTTTGACTGAAGAGTGTCATGTTTACCCTTAGGTTGAAGTTGGAACTGCTACGAATCTGGACTGGTTTATTGCGCAGTTTGCACGTGCTGTTATTGTTCAAAGTAATTACTTTGGTATTTACTTTTGACAACCGCTCTAAAAGTGTCAGAATTTGTCTAAGTAATAATAGCAACTTTATTATCGTGCCATATGAAAGAGATCACTCAATCGTAAAGAGGGGGAGGGGACTTAATAACTTTCTTACTCTGAAAAGGGGGGGCTTATTAGAGAGGGAGGGGGGAGGGGTTATTTGAGAGGGGGGCTTAATAGAGGATCTACCTTAGCTCAGCTGTTTTCTGCCGCTGAACCAACGCCGTATTAGTAAAAACATTTTTTCTTCGTTTCCAGGTCTCAAACTTCGTCTATTTGGTGCGACAGTGCCATTCGCTGGTCGCGTGGAAGTTTATATGGCGGGAAAATGGGGTGCAATCGACAGGTACACGTGGGAGCTTCGTGATGCTCACGTGGCTTGTAGGCAACTGAGAAATGCTACCGCAGAGCTTGCCATTCGGGGAGCAACATATATGTTTGACCCAAGGCTTACTTCCAAAGGAATGAAAATTCAATGGTTGGAAAATGTACATTGCCTGGGTAATGAGTCAATGCTTCATGAATGCCCTCACAACGTATCCTTTACACCTGGACCTGTGCTTGAAGCTGGTGTCATTTGCAAGTCAGATAATTTAGGTGATGAATTTAAAATTCTCTATTCATTTTGTTTGTTGTTAAAACCAGTTCATATCAAAAGTAAAAAGCAATTAGTTCAATCTTATTCAATCTATGGCTTTAGAGCAGTTTTCAAATGACTGTCGAACTTGAAAGTGATCACTCAATTGCAACTGCTACGCTTAGTGACTAGTTTAAAATCTCCCGCCAGTTTATCAACCAATGAGAAGGAAAAAAAACCAATCGCGACTTGCACGCGCGATTTTCCCCTAGCAAGTTACATGGAATTGTTAGCCTGTTTCCATTCTCTCGGATAGAAGGGTCGGCACGAGCAGACAGGGAACGCGAAAATAAGACACGCATTGGATCTCTCCCCAGCCCCCACGCGTTTCTTCGCTCTCGTTTTCTCATATTTGCGCTTTGCCTACTTTCTCGGAGCATGGAAAAGGCTAGGAATTGCTAGCTACTAATCTGGATTGGTTCATTGCTCTCTTTGCACCTGCTGTTATTGTTCAAAGTAATTACTTTGGTATTTACTTTTGAAAAGCGCTCTAAAAATGTCAGAATTTGTCAAAGTACAATGTAATAATAGAAACCTTATTATAGTGTCAAATGAAAGAGATTACTCAATCTTAAACTAATTGAGGACACTTACCTTCCTATATATTGGCTGATTTTCAGGTACCTCCTCCGCTAAGTTACCCTGGATGACTTAGCGAGCTGAGGAGGGGCCTGGTATTCAGGCTAATCTCTCAAGAATATACGAGTTCACGTTCTTGAGAGCATCGTGGGTAATCAGGGCAAGTTGGAGAGAAATTCAAAGGTTTGTTCAAAACGATGAAAAGTATTCATGATATTCCATTTACATTTTGGGTTTTATAATTTTCCAAAACAGAAGATATGCGTTCAAAGGTGCAGCAAAATAAAGTTGGAGAGAGTAATATTGTAGAAGTTATTTTATTAAACAAAGTTTCTGCCATACATTTCCTGTAATTCCAAAGGCACAAAAGTACAGAGAATGTATGGAGACAAAAAAAGCAATATTTAGGAATTACCTAGAATAGATACCAAGTCCAGTTCATCTCAGTTGTGAACTTGAACTTATTTGTCTGGTTTATGAAAAGTAGAGTTATGTACAGTTAATTTTGTGCTTTGAATTTCCATACAAACATTTGAATTGCCCGCCATGTTGCCCTGATTTCCCATGATGCACTCAAGAGCGTGAACTGGTCTATAATGTCAATAATGGAATAAATTACAATGTTTCAAAAGAAACATTTTTAGCATCAGCCATAAGATATGTTACATTTCTCATAGCCCTTATCATGATTGACCGATGATCAACTTTGTGGCTTGAGAGCTTTCCATTAATTTGAACGGTTCTTTTCTTTTTTGAGTCGAACTCCAAAGCCGCCCAGCTTCGTTCCCGCGGTATCTCTTCCTTTCGTGGGAACGTGGTTGAAAGTCAGACATTCTCTACTTCTGATTTTTTACAATTTTGGATATATATGTATATTATTTACAGTTTTTCGTTTTCCTCAGATCATGTTGTAACTTTCATCATAGTACTTTTGGCATTCTTTGTAGTATTGCAAATTACACAGTATTGAATCAATAAACTATCAATCAATCTATATTCTTCATTATGTTTCAAAAGATTCATTATTAATTCCTAAGTTGCTCTGAATAATTTAGGACGCTGAAAGTTGACACCGTTACATTGTAGCTTCAAAGAACTCACTTTTTAACAAGATATTCTAGTGCTTTTCTTTCTAGCCTCGTTGTAAAACATGTTTAATCATTCGCCAAGAATCCATGTTTAGAATAAATCATTGTTTAGCAGTGGTCTTCTATGCGAGAAGAAAAATAAAATTTTTAAATTAAAAAGACGCGCGGTTTTTTATCTTCGATGGTGAAGCTGTTAGAAGCCCTTCGCACAAAGCATAATATCTGGGTTAAAATCTAGCCCAAGGATACGATGTTCAGTTTTGTCCTCATATTTTCTGCTACCACAAGTTCTGAGACACACTGTGTTCTATAAGGATAATAAATAATTCAGAGCAAGCTAGGAGTTATTGGTAATCGATAATTAAGGAGAAGGGGTCATGTTGCCCAACTTTACAGTGTTTCCTTTTATCTGACTTAACTTAAACAAGTTAAAAACGCATTCCCTGTAAACAAAGAATCTATAGTAACTACTGCTTACTTGATACTGTCCTCTTAACAGAAAGGAAAATCCGACTTGCTGGTAGCAAGGACCCTTTCGCTGGTCGACTGGAAGTCTTTATTGCCGGAATCTGGGGCACAGTCCGAAACAATGGCTGGAATATGACGTCATCAAATGTGGCATGTCGTCAACTTGGTTACCGTGGAGCAAATGCCTACATATTATTCTCGGTGGAGAAATTTGGGAAGGGACAGGGCCCCGTATGGATGTCGGGCGTTAATTGTAAAGGACACGAAAAATCACTCTGGGAATGTCCTTTCTCCAAAATAGCTGGAATTTATTGGGACCACGATAATGATATTGGATTAGTCTGTCAAACTGATGACCATGGTAAGTTACTTAAATATAAAACAATGTGTCGAGACCAGTTGGAAAAGAAAAATGGCTTTGGAATGGGGGAGGGGAGAATTGGCCATCGTCAGTTCGCACTTACTCACTTACTTATTGCCAACATTTACTCTGGCTTGGAAGCCAAGGGCTCGTGTATGTATCTTGTTCCAATGCTAAAGCATGTGGGGAGATTTAACGAAGCATATCCTTCTACATACGTCTTGTATTCAGATTTTGTTTCGTGCGCTCTTATAGGCCATTTTGGTTTGAAGCGTACTTTTGAAAATGGCAATTGGTCTTTGGCCATAATGGGAGCAAAGTTCAATATCGATTGACAGACATATAAAGTAACTTAAAACCAATCTGCACAACAAACATTTCGCAGTCGGACGTGATTTGCTGAAGGCTGAATCAAAACCAAGATAGCCAATTATTAAAGCAAACTTTAACTTGACTCTGTTTCCAGGTGGAGATAAATCTGAGTGGAAACGTTATTTGATAATAGCACTTCCGGTGTCAGCAGTTGTCATATTAATCATGGGGCTGATTGTGCTCTACTTCCGGTGTTGGTACAAAAAGAGAAATGGCGCTCCCATGAGAGGAAACTCCATGAACATGAAAGAAGTTAGCTCCGTATGTGTTGCTTTGTTGATTTTATGTTAAGTCGATGTATGATTGATTTTGTACATGCATCTTAATTATTTTCGGCCAGTATCACCTACGCTGATTACCCACTCTTCCCATGCATTTTGCCAGGAGTCCATTACTTGTTTAGAGATTGCATCGACTGGTGCCTCTGTAGCCTTGGGGGACCTTAACAGGGACGGATCCAGCATTTTTCTTAAGAGGGGTGCACCACTAAAGAATGGCGTAACTGACTGGTGACGTTTTTTTTTGTGCAGAATACCAGTTGTGTTAGAAAGCCGCAGGTCATCTCGGGAGGGGGGTGGTGCGCACCCCCTGCACTCTCCCCCTAGACCCGCCCCAAACTTTCCAAACTTGGTCTTTTATTCCAGTTCGTTCAACTTCCAAATACTCATCAATCTACCCAAGAAATGAATTAAGAGGAAAAGTGTTAAAGCGAAGAAGGAACTAAAATTCGCCGTTTTGTTTTTATGTTTTTCCTAAGATTAGAACGCAATTATCACCAGCACAATAAATTTTAATGTATTATCCAAATTTCTGCAAAAATAATTACAACTACATTTGCTTAGTCCACAGATGTTGGAATGTTAAATGCTGCATTCAAAAATGGCGAATCAACGATGCTGGCAAAAGAGAATAAGGAGGAGGGGGATTGGCCCGAGATTCCAAGGGAACGTATCTCTCTCGGAAAGAAGATTGGAACCGAGTTTAAAGCAGTGACATTCCATGGACGGCTTTTGCTAGAAAACGGCAATCTAGCGAACTGTATAGTCAAAACTTGCGGGGGTAATTTCCGTAATTAAAAAAAGTAACGGAATATATAACAGTAATCTGCAGTAATGCGTGAGAGGAACATCTTAGAGCGAGTTTCAATCGAGTGTCGTAAAACCAAAACCAAAGTAATTACTTTGGCCAATCAAAAAGAACGGAGACAATCCAGTAAACCAATCAAAACTCGAAATAATTACACGTAGCCGACACAAAGCGCGGGAAAATGTGTACGCGTGAGCCACGATTGGTTTTGGTTTCACTTTTGATTGCTTGAAAAAGCGACGCGAGAACTTTAAACCAATCACTGCAAAACCAAAGCAGTTTGCTAATTACTTTCGACACTCAAGTGAAAAGCGCTGTATTAGAGAAATACTAAACAGATTGTTGATTTACTGAATGGCCAGGCATGATGAAAACGAATGGGTCTTCTTTCGCCCCTTGTGAACTCAGATTTAGATCATAAAATCGGAATCGTTTAATATCGGGATTATTTGGGAGTCCATTTAGAAATAAATGTGCATTTATTGAAACTTATCATTAGAGAGAAAAAATTTTGCCAAACGTGAGTTAAGATCACCTGTCCC
>NC_090873.1:46082424-46102424 GCF_036669935.1 Montipora foliosa
TTTTAAAGCTTTAAAACCGAAGAAGGCTGGATCGGGATGGAGAATTGCTATCAAGGGGGTGAGGGATAGATATGAGGAATGACGGAGTAGGGAAAGAAGTCATAATAATTTCTGTGCTGGACTTCTTTGCTTTGTAAAGAGGGTTGACTATTTCGTTACTGACTAGTTGTTATCTCCTCGCAGTTATGACGTCATGACCAAATGTTGGAAACCTGTTCCCAGTGAAAGACCTTTGTTCAGTGAGCTGTGTATGGTTCTTGATACGCTGGTCAGCAGGCTACCTGTTTGCCAAGAAGATGGATATGTTGAGACGGAGAGATAACCGGATCGTTTGCCGTCTTGAATCGCTCGTCGTTTGGGAGTATCGCTTTACTTTAGTTTATTCTCAAATAGGACATTTTCAACCAACCTCTAGAGACACCAATAACAATAGAGAAATGTACGACTTCTGGTGGACGAACAAAAGAAGCTAATCAGAGATCTTTTGTTTTCGTCCACCAACATGGAGGCGATGACGTCACGTGAAAACCACATTTAGGGTCAAAGTGCAAATAATTAATGCACGCGGATTTCAAAAAGCGTCACGAATGTCCCTTTTGCACTTCTCCTAACTTCAACATCACTGGTGTCTCGGAATACAGACAATTAGTATCACCCAACTAGTGGACTAATGCAAATCCTGCATTTAATCTTAATTGGCTACGCTACTAGATGGCTATCAGTAATAGTCCTCGAGTAGCGAAAAGCGTTTCGTTTTATTCCCAAATAAATATTTTTTCAACTTGCATTTGTAAAATTAATTATTGCCTTTTCTGTCTGACTAGTTGGGTGATACTAAAACAATTAGACCCTTCGCCCTCAAGGGCCACGGGTCAATAGCCCATGAGGAGAAGCCGAATGGGCTATTGACCCGTAGCCCTTTCGGGCTACGGGTCTAATTGTTAATTAACGCCACAAAGTGCCCCCAAATGGTTCTCCTCAAGTAAAGATAAGCCGCTGCATTCACCCTAAGCTAAAAAGAAGGTCAAATAGGTAGCAAATGCTTAAGACTTAAGACACTTTGTGTTGGATGTCAAAATTGGGTGTGCATCTAATTAATTATGGTCAATCCTAGATAACACTGGAGTTAATGAAACTCAGTTTTTAAAAGGAGGCTGCCCTATCCAAAAGTTTGATACCGAAAAAGTAAATCATTTCCAGCTCTTGTGAAATTCGTAATGCTGGTTCAACGTTCGCTTCAGGCACGTGAAAGCCACAAGAAGAAAACAATGTGTTTGAATCTCCTTCGGTCACAAAATATGCAGAACCCTTTCAAAAAGAAGTTCATGAACCAAGCCACTTGAATAGTAAAGTTTCGCATCAACAATTTGAAAAGGAGCAATTGTCAACAAAGTTTAAATTTAGTAAAAAAGAAAATATATATGTGGCTCCAAGACATGTCATTGTGAAAAGTCGCGGCTAATACAAAGAAGGTTCAATCGCTATTATGATCGAACCGCCCATTTGTAACAACTTTTGAGCAAAATGTGCAAATTGGTAGCCCTGGTGCAACGAACCCATGCAGTGGAGAATTTTGTTTAGGCAATTGCACGATTTCGAGAGCAATTTAAGATGAATAAACACGAGTAATCATAAAAATTACAAATTCCTCGATTGTGATTGGTTTATCGATTGTTATCGTTCAGTTCATTAAGCCAATTGCAATAAAAGTTGTAGTTTAAAATCAACCAATCACAACCTTGGTTTCAACCTCCATAGAAACAGTGTACGAACTCCTAAATTGGGGCTTTCTTTCTTTCTTTCAGAGGGACTTTAAAACAATTTACCCCTCCTTTGTCAGTCTTTTAATTGTGCACATTTTCCCTTTCTTTCATAACTTGGCTCTTCTTCTTTTCTCGGAAATTGTAATTTTTATGATTAATAATTGGCAAGAGGAATTTTTGTTGTCAAATTCGGTCTGTAATCATACTCGTGATAAACAAATCGCACTCCCGCTGCTGCGCGGTCGTCCGATTTTGTCATCACTTGTATGATTACAGGCCGAATTGGACTCCACTCGTTCTATTACCATAATAATTTTTAGACTAACAAAATTACGAGCGGGCGCAATGTGTAGTCTGAAAAATTTATAAATGCTTATTTATACCAAATTACACGAGAAGTCATGTGATTACCTATTAATTAGTAATAATTTACATGAAAAAAAGGAAAACAGAAAATCAAAACGAGCAAAATTTTGACAACCTCCATTTTCATTTACAATAGCATTCAACTGATTGGATGAACAGATTTCAACGTTTGTCGAGTCAATTTTAAATCTTTACAAGGGCTATCGTTCAAAATTCAGATATTAGTATACAAAAAAATAATAGTAAGCCGTGCCTCATTACTATTATTTATATAAGAATTCCAGTGAGGAGTGTTTTATCGGTTTTATAGGCTGTTAGGCTCATGAATTATTCATGACTTCTGAACTCGCAGTCACTCTCATGAGGTACAATGTGTTTGACTTGCCCAACAAAGAACAAAACAACAGAAATGAGAGAGCTGGAAGTTATAATGTTTGTACCCTCGTTAGTAATCTTCCTCATATAGTTTGAGAAGATCCTATATTCGTTATTTCGTTGCCGCGTTTCAGTATGCGGAAGTGGATAGTAAACGTATTAAGGCCGAAAGACGCTTTGCTATCCCCTTCCGATGAAGGTAGATCTCCCACAGGAACCCGTTCTCGGCCCAGTTGTGTTCACATTGAAAGAAAACTATCTTGGCAAACACTTCAGTGGTTACCTTACTTTAACTTAAATGAATTTCTAGTAAGAGAGAGAGAAAAAAACAACAACTGTATTTTAAAACTGAAGAAGAACCTCAAACAAGATTTGACAATCCCTTACAAGGAGATCACCACGAGTAACTACTTAATAAAAATAAATTAAAACATAAAACCGTACACATGGATCAATCCAAACTATTCCTCAAGCCTCCCTCGAGCCAGCTTCATGATGCATCTTCCACATCCATCTTTGGTCCAGTCTATCTTGTCAAACACTCAGTTACTTGAGCGACAGGAAATTTTTCCTCAACCTTCCCTCAGTGCAAATAGATGCCAGAAATGGAAAGAGCGTGATGAAATCAGTGAAAAGTCAATTTTGAGGCTACTGACGTTAAAGTGTGTGGTTTTAGAGCGGTTTGAAAAATTTAAGAGAATTGTGTGCTTTGCCATCCAGCAGTTGTTCTCCATCTAAATCTCTGTTAACTTTTCAAGCATTAAAACTCGCTATAAAATCTCTCACCTAAATTTCAATGGCCTCAAAATTAGCGTTCTTACTAATTTGATCACGCTCTTAACATTTCTGGCATGTATTTTGTACTATGACGAGGACCTTAAAAGACCGAACCTGGTAGATACGTTATGTATGGGGACATATTTTGTACCGTATACATTATACGTACCTTACTTATCCTGCTTAGCTTACTTAGACGCTTGGGCTGCTTGAAGCTTGAAGCGCTTGGATTCCTGGGTTTGCTTGGGGTGCTTTGCTTGTTTGAGTTGCTTTGTTTGCTTGAGGTGCCTTGCTTGCTTGAGGTGCTTTGCTTGTTCGAGGTGCTTTGCTTGCTTGGGGTGCTTTACTTGGTCGAGGCGCTTTGCTTGCTGGTGCTTTGCTTGCTTGGGGTGCTTTGGTTACTCTGCACCGAGAGGTTTTTTCTCCGGGTACTCCGGTTTTCCCCTCTTCTCAAAAACCAACATTTGATTTGCGTTAATTTGTTGAATTCAGTTTACAGTGTCCCTAGTTAGTCCTCCAGCGCTACAAGACTAGACACTTGAATAAAGTTCATTTTTTCCCTTTGGTTAATTGGGGCGATTTAGGGCGCGTTCTTCGATTGACCCTATTCTGGAATAAGAATACGTGGAGACATGATTAAAACGGTATGTTTGGCGCGTTTCGAAGCAGCAAGGATAACAAAAATGTGTTTAAAATAGCATTTTAGCAGATATTTGACAATTTAAAAGTGAATCTCCGTAAAGACGAAGGATTTCTAACTTATATTCCATGTATACGGTCAATCGAACACACCCTTAGATGTGAATGGATTAAGTTGCTTAAGCGATGATCTTCAACTCTTGTGTATTTCAATTTCTGCAGTTCAAATATATGAAAATGTTATATATTTTACATCGTTAAATAGCTTGAGTGTCAAAACGTCAGGTTTTCAATTGCGAATTGGCAGTCACGGTTAACTATTCTTCAAACCAGAATAGCATTACACTGCGTCATATCTGAAAACGAAAGAAATTCGAACAAACACTCTGGTCGTTGAAGTGAAATGATGCCAAATTGCAAATTTACTGTTATAACAACTTGCCAAAAGCCCACAATTCGTTTCCATTTAACTTTTTATTCCTGACAAAAGGGTAAATACAAGCAGCGTGCATTTTCCACTTGTGTCTGTCTGGTATGAAAAACAACGATAAGTGTCAAAGCGTGAGTGCCTAACAAGACCACAACGGAGACGTGATCAGTTCTAACAAATTCTGATGTGTTATAAGTTACAGGCCGTGGACTCGAAAACTAGTTCAAGAAACACTGCTGTGAGAAATTAAGTGAAAGAAGTGACTGACGCAAGGAAGATTATAATTTAAACGATTGCTTTGTACAGAACTGTTTTAACTGTGACCCATTTACAAAGTTAAAGGAGGACAAAAGAAGTATTGAATCAGGCGAACCAATTCTATTGTTGTCATAGTTTGTTTGAAATTTGTAATACGCTAGTATTGAAATATTATTAGGCATTTGTCTCACGATGTAGTCACTTCGATGTAGATCCGATCTACATCGAAAGTGACTACATCGTGAGACATGATACGTCGTGGGGTAATAGCCAACCACGAACTTGTCACAAATCATTCCACCCAGCTAAGAAAATAACGCCAAAAAGTGCTGCTTTTCAATCCGCTTTGTTTTAAATCGCAATGGCGACAAAGATAATTTTGCACTACAACTATCATACTCCTCCAGACATAAATTAGGGACCTTTAGATCGGAGGACGTGGACGACAAAGAGTACGAGTCTTCCGTTCTAAGCTCGCGCACTTCAAAAAATGTCGGCCTCTAAACCTTATGCGCATGCTCATTACGGAAAACTTCCTCTTCCTCCATCTAAAGGTCCCTGTTGATGAGAGCCCTGAAGTCACAGTAATTTTGACAGTTTTATCGAAAATGAACAAACATTGTTGACAGTGCCGCTCAAGGCTTCTTGTGCGTTTCCTACAAGCGCCCGTACTTAAAACGGGAGACCGAGAAAATAGGGGCGCCAGATCTTTGCGCGCAAGCTGCGGAGACTAGAGAAGACAAAGAAAAAAGACGAATGGATCTACAATTTGCCGAATCAGGAGGCAGCCCTTTGTCGTCAGTGTTTTCCTTTACCTTGGAAAACAATCAGCGTTGCTCAAATGTCAAATATAAACAGCAACATTCAGCAATAACGAAATGCGGTCTTTGCTATAAAAATGAAACCCATTCTTGGCTCGATTAATATCTGAGAAGGATGATCCGCCTGGGAATGTCAAGTAACATGCACTGGCGAAATTTTAACTACAATCATCGTATTTTGGAACATTTATGAAAAGAATGGATCTTAACGAGAAAAACGTGGATCGTAAATTGATTCCTTCGAACTCAACAGAAGATAATTTGAACAAAATTGAGGCGAAAAGTTTTTCTTTTCAGATTGCTAAGTCTTGGACAGAGTTCACCTTCGGCGCACTTCTTGAACATCACCTCAGTTTGTTCTTCAAACCTTCTTGTCATCAATGCTGTCGGGTCAAACAGGCCTCAGGTTGGTGGGGAATTCAGTCATCAATTTCATCGGCTCAACGTTGTTTAAATTCCCCTAAAACAGGAGAAGAAACCGTGATAAGTTCGGGCAAAACCATTACATTCGGAAAGGTTCACAAGGTGGTTTCCGTATCTCTTAAGCTCCGTGAAAACGGACGCAACAACTCTCAACATTGCTGGGAGTTGTTGGCCAATAATGTTGCAATGCTGGGAGTTGTTGGCCAATGATGCTGCGTCCATTTGCACGGGGCTAAAAGTTTGACCAGTTTTCAAACATCGCGCAACAATTTCCAACAACATGCAACAGGGTGGACAAACAAACGCAACATGTAACACCCAACAATGATGCGGCTTTGGTGGCCACCAATGTTTCGCCCTTTGCACGGGGCCTTACAGATTTTTTTGCAAAAGGTTTTAGCATGAATTGACACCGAATGTTCCACTTGGGACGTCTGCGTGCAAGCTTAGTTTGAGTTTGTCAAAAGAGCATACGTTTTGAAAGAGCATATTGTTCTCACTCGTCCTTTTTATATCATCATCGTTATCATCCTCATTGACATCATTGCGATTGTTCAAAATATAAACCTGATTTTTTAACAAACGGTCCTCGCAGGATCGCTATTACGCACTGCAGCATCATGAAAACTCTGCTTTCATTAACAAAATAACACGAAACTTCACAACATCATTTTCAGACTTGGACTTATTTGAAAGTTTGGTTGAAAACATGCAGTTTCAACGCCCGTTTGTTTCGACATGTCTCTTTCTTTCTTTCTTCTACAACAATCTTTCCTCTCCCTCATTTGCGCGAAAGGAAACCAAGTCTACTTCTGCCTGAAGCCCGTTGCTTGCTTGACTTGTTCATTAAGTGAATGTTTTTTTTTCTCGCGATAGCGTGAATAATTTAGGAAATTGTAATTTCCTCAGTCTCCGTTACTACTTTTGCAAAAAAATGCGAGAACAGTGAAACAGCTTGTCTGGGGAACGACATTGTTGAGGTCCAGAATACATGAGCACGGTTTCCTACCTCGAAGAGTTGTGGGTTTCTCCCCAGGATATGACTTGGAACGTTCACAACAGCCGGAGATGTGCTGAAATTAGGAACTGGTGCAGGTTGGGTAAGTGGAAAAAGCACAATCCTGTGTAACCAAGGTAACAAATTCTGTCCACTAGGAATAATTATTGGCGCAAGTGACGAACCACCAATAAAGTTTAAGCCTGTACCATTGTTAACGGTGTTCCGCGCAACTGCGGGCGCTGTGTTGGAACAGTCAATGCTGTGGATTGAAAAAAACACGTACATCCTGGTTTAACTTTGAATTCGGCCAACCGTTCCTAAAGAACTCCTAACTAGTACCTATTATTATCAATATACGCGGCCAAATAGAAAATCGGCCCCTTCAAAACACACGCTCAGCGGGCCGCAAAAGACTGACAGCGGGCTGCTAATGCATTATCAGCCCTACAGCTGATTGGTTCTTGCTTCAACTTTGTGATATGCCTATTATTTATAGACGATTTTACGCATTTTTTCAGTAATTTTAAATAAGTTCACTGGACTGAGTTGATTCTTTAATAGCTTGTTCAATCAACACTTACATGATGATTTGAAGTGACTTTGAATTCGTTATTTACTTAGCTTGTATTATTAAAACTCGCATTCTTGATATCATTTGGCCTTGTTTATTGATAATAATGATAATGACATGACTTTTTTCGGGAATATTGTTTATTTGCGCCCTTGTAGTGTCATTTCGCAAATGACACTACAAGGGCGCAAATAAACAATATTCCCTCAAAAAGTCATGTTATTCCCTTATTGACAGGAACCGATGAATTTCTTGCAAAGCGCATACTAGCATTGGTTCTAGAAGGTTTTCCGGCACAAACTGAAAAATTAATGGAAGAATGAACGAGGCGGCGAAAAATTTGATCAGCGTTTGAGAGTTTCTCGTTACTCTCGTACAAAAGTGATTTTTGTTGACCAGCTCTCCACCATTATTCATAGCAGTAAGACAAAAATAGCATTACAAATACGCCAAAAGGATACTTGCTTCGCGTTCCTGGCGAACAAGAAAAGGAGAATTTTGAGAAATATTCAAATTGAACTTGCTATGTGGCTCGTAGGACGGAGTTTATTCTATAGATACTGAAGAAATGCCAGGATTTTCATTTTTACTAAAACATCATATCTTCCCCGCGCGCAGTGAAGATAAACTATTTGGGAGCTTTAGCAAGCACGTTTTTGAGACGAGAAGGGCAACCGGAAGAGAACATTTCGCGTGCCAGGACAGTGGTGTCTCACAGATCTTTATACTAATCATCTCTAATACTTAGCAATGTAAATGTGGTTGTGTGAAGACAAGTGAAAAAGGAAAAAAGCTCACTTACTGTTGCCGTCCCGGTCTTAAAAAACGTCTCGTGCTTAATTAGAGAGCTTAAGCACGCGCGTTTTTGAGACGCGGACGGCAACAGAGAACATGACGCGTTCCCAGAGAGTGGTATCTCCCAGATTTTTATACTAATCATCTCTAATGGGGAAAAGATACTTTAGCAATGTAAATGTGGTTGTGTGAAGACAAGTTAAAAGGGAAAACAGCTTACTTGCGATTGCCGTCGGCGTCTTAAAATCGTGCGTGCTTAAGCTCCCAATTATTTTTCTCGTTCACGTGTAAGGATATAGGCGTCGTCGTGGTAACTAACACGATTAGCCAATAAAAAGCGAGCTTCCCCTAATTTGTAAGATACTTTTGTGTTGTAATATACCGGTTGTAATTGTTCTCCACTACACTGACACTTTTATGGCTTAATTTGACATTATTATGACTTGTTTTTCATAACTTTCAAATCTAGTTTCATGTTACACAACATGCGTGTTTTAGCGGTTGATGACCACTTCGCCATAAAACAAGTTCCTGTAAATCTGGACATTTCATCGGTAAAAATAAACAGAGCATTATATGGCCGCGCGGGAACCTGGAAAACGAATTTTATCTTCTCGGAGTGACTTTTGACAAAGCTTACAGTTTAGTAAAGTGAAGTGCATGTATTGGTCATCACTCCCCTCGGGGCTTTTTAGCTCCCGCTAAGTTTGGGGGACGTAGGGCAGGCTTGTTTAATACACAATTTACAACCGATGGGGGAAGTGAAAGATGCCCTCATATACAACAACAGACCAGACCACAACACCGGCAACTCCGTGCCGTACGAATGATTTAGACGCCTTGCCGTTCAAAATTTGAACGCCCAAATCGGGGACAAATTCTTAGCCAGAACGGTCGAAAATTTAACCGGCGCGCTGTGAACACCTTGACAGTCTAAATTTTTGCACAGCAAAGGCGTGGTTGCATGGATACTTACTAACTCAGCTGCTATCGTTAGCCTTTCTCTTTCTTGACGCCATTTTGGATTTCGTAAAGTAGCGCTCTGCGCATGAATAGATGGTAAAACCGCTGACTAGACACTGACAAAGGTCAAACTTTAACCCGGTTAGTCAGTTCCGTGTGAACAGAGCGAAAATATTGCACGGTTCTATGCGAACAAAATGGCCGGTCAAAAATTTCAACCGGTAGAAATTTCGTCCGGTACCGGGACTTATACTTCCATTTCTGCCATATTTATGAAGTTTCTGCCTTGCAGCTCAAACTTGCTCAGTGCTAAGCGCTATCACAAAGGTTTGTATTTTTAACTTCATTCTACTTCTGAGTACTCTGTCAGTGCCTGGCTATTTATACAAGGACTTAAGTAGTTTTCACGCTGAGTGTTCATCTTTGGAAAGTTCGACTACTTTTAGTCCTCTACTTGGCATTAACAACCGGCGAAGGAATCAAGCAATTTATGCAAACTCCACCCATTAGAGTTTTTTTTTTTTTTTTTGCGGTATTTGCTAACTTGAAATAACAGAAATAAAGTACATGTAGCAGGTGTTTTCATAGAAATCCAAGGGGTTTTTCATAACTAGTTGACAGACGTTCTCTCAGTTTCCCCAAAATTTTGTTTGTTAAATTTCTGATTTTCTTTTTCATTGACGACTCATTTGTAGTAGGAACTATTTTCATTTCAAATTTCTGCAAAATCTAATGACGGGGTTTGCCACAAATTTGGTAAAAGAATCAACATCTGTTGGTCGCAAACTTTTGAGCAAATGCACATCCGCAGCCTTTTGGTTTCACTTCTAAAGTACCATGACGTCTACGTAACGGAAGCAAATTTACACCGCCTTTCCAAGACCATCACGAGAAGGAGAAAAAAAAGGTTTTGCCATACTCGCGATATTTTTTTTGATTTTCAAAATCCCTGCCGGCCTTCAATAAAAAACTGACCTCGACAAACTGAGTTGAGCCACCTTAACAAACGAAGTCTAAAATGTTTGCGGCTGAAATATTTAAAAAATGCTGCGAGCAAAGTACAATATCACTAATATTGCAGTTCAGTTAGCCCACTGCAATATTAAGTTTTCTGGCTCAGCGTGTAGCTAAATTACCCCTGATAATTTTCTTGATAACGAAAACGACCGCCTCCGTTTCCCTCTAAAGCTTGGACTAGACTCTGAATACGACCCTAAAACGCCAATTTAACGCACACTGAGAGAGAGAACAATAAGATTTTAATTAGTTATCATATTCACCTTGATTTATATCCTTGATGAACTACTTCCTGGGAGTCGCTGAAAGATAGCTTCGGTTCTAACACTGGAATAACATGTTCCAAAGCCCATGGAGTTTGGTTTGGTAACAACGACATGCCTGATTGGTTAGTCAAGGATGATGCCTGATCCGTTCCCCCTGTTATTTTTCCTGGATTTGAAGCTGAAATTGATTCGTTCACGGACGAAAGGGCGTGGGTTTTATCCCACGTCTGGCTTTGCAATAAGGGCACATTTGATCGACCAAATAACTGCTCGTCCTCTGCTGATGGTTCTGGTATTTCTCTTGTAAATAGTGGTGAATTTGATGAAACTGCTATCGAATTAATGTCTGTCTTCATTGTTGTTTCAGCTGAAAATAAAGACGGCGTTAACTGGTCCACAAACGGTGCGACATCTTCCAGGTGCCGTGAGCTCTGTCGTTCTAAAGGCGAACATTTTTCTGATCCTTCAGCTGAATGTCTTTCATCTTCTGATTTGTTTTGCGTTGCATTCTGCTGAGGACTTTCCCGACATTCATTCCTTTTGTCTCGGAGACGTCGTCGTTTGTTGGCAAACCAGTTCTTCAGCTATAACGAACAAAAAAAGCAGCGGATAAGAATACTTATCCAAAAATATCAATTCTTGGTTATTTACGTGTTGCTACGTTATGAGAGCATATATGATCGCATAAATGGTAGTGGTTGATGGGGTCGTCTTGCACATCCTTTAAGCCCGATTACGCTGACCTCGGTTCATTACAATTCCTTACCCGAACTGGAAGAAGGCTTGGTTGTCTAACTTGAGCGTACCGGATGTATTCAGGACTAATTCCAGGTTAAGTGTGACAAAAAGCTTTAAATCACAAACAACTCGATCCAGCTGACATGAAACAATTCTTGTCAAAGAGGACAACAATCATGCAGTGGAACTACCAAAGCTCATATTTCATCTATAGCACAAGGTATACAGTTGCAGTTTTCTCAATTTTTTTTTCTTCCAATCCCTTTACTTAACAGAGCAAAGACCAAGTTCGATCGTTTTGAAATAAATTGCTACTAATGGTGATTCATTTTAAAATTTGGCGCCTCTTTCTCAGCCAAACAGAGGCTCAAAGTTGAACCCTCAAAAGGACACCATTCGCTGACCATACTCTTTGAACCGTTACAACCTGACCCTGGTAGAAACACCAGAAACCTAGTTATCCAAGTCCACAAATGTTATATTTCCATGGTGTGACATCCCAAACGTTCTTGATCGATTAAAACTTGTTCTAGTAAAATTACCTGGCTACGAGATAGTTTCAATTCTTCCGCCAATCTCCGTTTGTCTGTTCTTGTGGGATAAGGGCCATGCTTTGTAAACCATGCTTGCAAAGCACCGCGGGTTTCCCTTGGGATGCCTGTCTGCCTCCTGATTCCGGAAGGGCAAATGCTTTGAGGAGGAGGAAACCTTACAGAGACAAAAAATGAATTAGCTAACACAGGTAAAAACTCCACCAGATTGTAATGCTTTCCATTTGACTAGAAGTTTTAGTTTTTGGTGAATGGAACAGGATTTTCCGCTTAGCCGCTCACATCATACCCTGGGTACATCAACGAGTGTTGCCGAATGGTAACAGCAAATATGCCCAAAGAGGAATGAACTGATGACGCTGGATTTTCCGGTTGCTCCGGAATTCTGGGACTTTAGTGAGGCAGTGGGGCCCTGTGGTTAGGACGCTTGCTTTGAGATCCAGAGTTCCCGGGTACAAGACCCGTTCCTTACCATTCTTTGAATTTGTTCCTGGTAGTCCCTGGTTCAACTTCTCGGCCTCACTTTTAAATAGCCAACTGGTTTACCTCCGGTCTGGCCCAGTTGGGATTCTTAACAGTTGTTTTTGTTGTGTTATGTCGTTTCGTTGTGATTCATTGCCCCTAAAAAGCACCTATGGGGAGTGGTCAATTAAGTATATATTGTATTGTATTATTGTATTCTGGGATATACCCAACTGAATTTCGACGAAAAATTTCCGGAATACCTGCGTTTTATTTCATTCCTTACCCGGTTAGATAATTGAATTCCACTGGGGATGTCGTAAACAGTAGAGTTAATCCTCAACGAGCGTTGAGCGTTACCTGTTGTAACCAGTTCCGGAACTCAGGATACAACGAAAGAAAAACTTTAAAAAAAGATAACTTCTTAAATTGTGATTTTTTTTCATTTCATCATATTTTGTAGATTGTAAGAGCAAATGATTCATGTCTTAAAAAATAGGGGTCACCGATGATGTAAACGAGTAAAATCGATGTGATGTTACGAAGCTCTTGGTAAATTTAGTTTGTCACGATTTTGCGTGACCTGTCGGGGAAGGACTGGAACCCAAGACAGATCGATCGATGAAAGGTTTTTGTAAAAAAAAAAAAACTTTCTCCAGCATAGCAGCCAAGTTTCACGCAGGCGTTATCTTTATTTGGTTAGTGTTTTGTATCATATCTCTCCATAGCCGTCTTTCTCATCTTCGGGGGTGTGATTTTTGTTAAATATAATCTCTGGCTGTTTCCTTTTAGGTCTGCACTATTCAAGTAGATAATCCTGCTCTATTTTCATGAAAGTAAAGGAAAAGAATTTCAAAAATATGCATTTATTTTGAACTAAGAAGTTCGTAACGTAATAAAAACATTTCTAAAAACATTTTTTAAAAACCAACCATTAAATTTACGCAACTTCGCTGACTAAAACTAACCTTCCTCGATTTTTCAAAACTTTTAACCACTACTCGATTAGCGACCTTTTCCAGCCTCCTGGTCCTCTCTCTTTAACGTTTCATCATGAATTGGAAATAAATTTGCCATTCTTTAGCCGACCTGGAAATTTTTCCCCGGCGTTTTTGTCGCCAGAAGATCTTAACTAATACTTGAAGTAATGCGTGACACACTACAGTCGAGTTACCTGCACCGTAAAAGTTGCGCACAAACAATTAGTGCGAACGTCCTTAAGATAAATTAGTGGCGGTCACCCCAAAAGTGAAAACGCAGACTGCAGACTGTGCAGACCGTGTAGACCAGGGGTAAAATATGGCGTTACCTTCACTATTATTGAGAGCTAACCGTAAACAGGCTAACCTGAATGTTATTTTGGCCTAATTAGGCTAACCGAATGTTATTTAGGCCTAATTCAGGCTAACCGAATTTTCATTTTACAGACGCAGCAGACGGTCTGCACAGTCTGCAGTCTGCGTTTTTCAGTGTCCCAATTAGTGGCTGCTGTTAAAGAAAGAGCGTCTTATGGTGAGTCACGATATCCGGAGATTTGGTCTTCTCTGAAAGTGTTTTCATTTGAGGGGCTCGAGGTTAAACAAGGGACATGGCACAGAAAGTGCTATCAAGATGCTACACACTCTGAAATGCTAAAGAGGGCAAAAGAAAGATATGAGAATATGAGAGAGTACTGGCTGGACCAAATGATTCAAGACGAAAGACTAGAAATTTGCAAGAAGCAGAACCCATCAACCAACTCACTCGATCAAAGACAACCCCTTACAACAAGGCAGTCTGTTTCTTCTGCGATGATGAAGGATGTAATCGGGAAAAGCTCAGGGAAGTTAGAATCATGTCAATAAGGTCACTACGTGAAGCTATTGAACTGAGCAGAAACGACAAGCTCCGTGTCAAATTCTCTATTGCAATCAATGGGTGAGTCATCCAGGAGCCGATTAAAATCGCTCGCAAAAGATCTTTGTGATGCATGCTCCAGTTCTGAGGGGGTTCAAGTGAAGAAGGCCCACAAGCGAATAGTGAATGCTGTAGAATCCATGGAAATAATGAAGAAGAAGAAAGAGTTTGACGAAAAGTCAAGAAAACAGCACCATGTTTATGGTTTTCCGACATTAGATGGGCATGGTGTTGGACATGCTAATATTTATCAGAGCAGTCCTTACAGCTAACTGGAAACTTCACCTCGAAGCTCTCGAGATATTTACCAAGTATTTCTTCGCCCATGACCGTTTGAATTATGCGCGAATGATTCCTCTCTACCTAGCCGAGATGAAATCACAGTCAAACACAGACCCCGAGATCTACGCAGAATTCAGGGATGGGAACTGGGTAGTGAATAAAAATCCTTGCGTACCGTTCTGCGCGATTGGTCCTGACAACGCCTTAAAACACTCAAACCGGTCTGTGAAACGGTAACTGGAGGTTTGGTTGGCATAACACTTAACCCGAGTGCACGTGCAAAGTTTTTCCTCATTGCACCAGAACTGGTAAGATCAGCAAAGACATGGAAGGTGTAACACATGAAATTCGTGGAAAGCACCATAATCTTACAGCTGCTGTGGTATCCCGAGAGGAGAAAAACATCACCCAGCTATATATAGTCTGTTTTTGAAAACTCAGTACTTGTGTCATACCTAGTCCGCAGTGCGCGTTTCAAACCTGGTCCTCGTTTTACACCAGGTCCGCAGTGCGAGTCCGCAGTCCGAAATTTTTACTGACTAAATTTAGAATATGTCGTGTGAAAAAAGGTGACAACAACAACAAGAAGTGGAGCGCAGTTTGTCTCGCTAAATTCTTATTTAAATTCACCATTCTACAATTTAAAGAAGCCTTAAGGCTTGCTATCATATACATCTTGTATTTAATCATAAAAGAAAACGACTATTCCGTGGGCCATTTTGCTGTAAAGTGGAGTAATGTGGTTAGAAATCGCTGCCCCGGCTAACCGGGCTGTCCCGGTGAAGGCGATTACATGAAAAAATCTCAGCCCGGTTAGTCAGGAAATTGCAATGCCGGGATTTCGGCAAAATTGATTTTTGGTGTGTTTCTCAGACGTGCCGGGATCTCGGCTAAACGAGCCAGTCCGCCTAACAGGCCCAGTCCGGCTCATGTAATCGGTCCCTCTGATCTGCTTAGGACTAACTTTTCAAAAATAACATTTGAATTAAACTTAATTGTTCGTCTTCGTTTTCGAGGTCTTCGTTTTCGATACTACCATTCAAATCTCCCGGGGTTAAATAAGATTCTTTGCGTGTTGTATTTGCATTGTAATGTAGCTTCTATACAACGCTTTATTTCCAAAGGATTTGAATTGGGTACTACGTTTTTGCCTTGGGCCACTTGGAAACCACAGAGTAACAGAAAAGTTACGTTCAGTAGAAATATTCGAATTTTCCGGCGATACTTTCCCATCTGATTCCAGTCTGCAGGAGCAAACAAACCTTCCACAAGCAAACCAAATGTAAGATCGATAACCGTTCACAACATCATCTTTCGCAGACAAATAAATAAAAATACATACTGTCGGTTGTGTATGAAATATGATCTGAAATGCGGTGACAGTCTTAAAATTGCCAGGACGAATCAATGGCCATTTTTTGAAAGATGTACCTTATTTTAATTCGATTTAACAAACCTTTGTCTGATACGGTATCTTTGAAGTGGAGTCGCACACTTAGCTTCGTAACAATGGGCTTCGTCCCACAACTGGACAAGATCTTTGTCTTCACCAATGGAGAAGTTTCCTTCCTGAAAAAAAAACAAAAAACAACAGTAATAAACAAGTACTCACAAGTATTAATTATTTCATTTCCGAAATGAACAAGCATACTTCCGGAATATTTGAACATACACCTCCACTGCATGAAATCAGTTACCTCAATTAATCTGTAAACTGTTTGCACGTCTTTTTTGTTCCAAGCAAGAGAAATCTTAGCTCGTTTGATGTCTTCGTTGTTATTATATTCTGGAGTGTTAGGAAGGCAAACTACCATGCGTTCGATTTCCGCGAACATGTTGCAATCGCGAAGGCGTTTCATCCGCTCGCCTATGGTTTTGGCATCTGTCGTCTGAATAACTGAAATCCGTGCTCGATAACGAGTCGGTGTCGTCATTATGTTCTTCTTTTCGATTCGGAAGGTGCAGCCTTCTCGAAACGCCCTGACGAAGGGAAATGACTTGTTAGACCATACCATAAATGCCTTGCCTGCAAAATTGGCGGGCGTGTGGGGAGGCTGTTACCAGTCAAAATGGAGGATTGTGGTAATGCTGAAGCTGAAAAGTGGGATTCTGGAATATTGAATTTGATTCCAGAAAAGATGTATTTGTGAAAAAAACATTTCAGTTCACAGAAACAAAAAAAATCGAAAACGTATTAAATTGGAAAAACACTAAGCTAAAATCTTGGGCTACCCTCACAGGAAAAAATAACAGATTCCCATTTTTGGATATTTTAGGGTATTTTGAAGAATACCAACAAAATCCCAAATTTGGAAGAGTGAGACAAGTCCCAGTCAGGGAACTTGGTTGGCAATTCCCTGGTTGGGACTTGTCTCACTTTGCCAAATTTGGGATTTTTATTGGTATTCTTCAAAATACCCTAAAATATCCAAAAATGGGAATCTGTTATTTTTCCCTGTGCCTTGACAAGCAATCGAATTCGCGGCCATATTGTAGCCACGGGAGGAGGCGGTCAGGTGGATCTACACAGGCTACCCAATTGGATCCATTTTCTCTAGTTCCTCATCTTCAAGGAAGTCTTTTAACACAGGATGCTATTTCTGATTCAATTTGTTTCTTACATTCTTATTTCGCAACGAACCTTGTTTACCCCTAATGTCTCAGTGGCACTAAGTGTAGCAAATCTCTGTTACAACCCCACTCCATCCACACTCCTCGGGGCGTTTGGCGAGCATGAAATGGTTATGAGAAACAAAACACAAATAGCAGTAATAAACATGCTAAAGCAAAGCAATTTCGCTAAAATTCTTCAAAAAACACTAATTCATATATATCGAGAGCTCTGGGTCTGAATAGGCCATTTGCATTGTTCCTAATTTGAATTCAGTTCAATTATTACTAATTTCAGTAATTTGAACTATTAGAAAATATGCAAAGACCTGCAAAGAGGCTTCGTGGGCGCGCGCTCTCTTCCTAAACGAGCCGCTAGAAACGCAGATAACGATAGCAAACTGTGCAAATGCCGGAAGACAAACAAAAGAATCTAATGAGATATCTGTAAGGTGATATCTGTCGCCTGTGTCAACTAAACATGGTGACCTTGACGTAACGTACAAACCCTTTAAATCCTTAATCGCAACGTATCTCGCTTTCGGCACGATGTATAGAATTGGCCTTGTATTTTCCTTGTTAATTTCCTTTTTAGCTTCCGCTCTCGTTGCCCTGTCAAAGAAATTGAAGATTCCCTTTGTTTTCGGAGAGGGTCGACTTGGAGACGGTCCGTTCTGGGGAGGGATCAAAGCTCCAAATTTTCAATTGGTTTGTCTTAAGGACTGGTTTAGCCGAGGCCGCAATAATAGGCACAAGCAACAAAGGAAGCTGGACGCAGTGATTTGTTGTTAATCAGCGTCGATCATTTTAACAAAAGTTACGAATGATTTTTGTGATATTTGTGATTTGCACGAACGATCTTTATAAGGAAAAAAAGACTTGATTCGACAAGTGCTCTAGAATTCAACAAGTGCCCTGTTTGTTTTATGTTTTTGATTGAGTTGAAATGGCCAAAGAGCAAGAATATTTATGATTTATGATTTTACAAGTCAATGATGACAACTGAGCTAGGAAGCTACTAACGTTGAGAGCTGGTCATTTGTGGGTTCTAATGTTCGAAAAATTGAGTTCGTAACCGCGAGGATCATAGCTTCACTTCATTTCAAATCCACAGTTCATATCGTTTATTCATTCCTCACGGGAACATTAGCCCCTGCTCCACTCCTTTTTCGTACGCAGCTTTTTCCTCTTTCCCGACTGTCTGGGAGCCTGGCACAGACTAGCGGTACTGTAGAATACGGCTCGCTAATTTAGCCAATCACAGCGAGCGTACTATCTGAGAGATATAATTAAAAAATAAACTCTTGACGATAAAAGCAGGAGCCCTCCCCTCCCCTCCCCTCCCCTACAGTTCTAAGTCTTCAAGGTTCGATTTCCCAGGCTGCCTTTCGTCAGTTAGGCCTCTTCTGTTCTTGTCCGTGCAAGATGGGTGAGTGATCGATGGAAGTGTTACTTCAATCCTTTCAATCTTGGCTATTTTCGAGACATCGAGTCTGTAGTTTTCACCACAACATAAGAGAACTGCTTAAATAAGATCAGTGTTTACTTCGAGGGAAAAAATTTACTCTGATAGAATTTATGAACCCGATTTCCTAGTATGAATTTCTTCTGTATCGTGACCGTCGCTAATAAGTTTGTCCGAAATGTGTTGATACCATGGTCTTTTTGCGAGTACCATAAGAGAATAAAATTAAAAAAAAAACAGCAAAGCTTTGTTCTTAACCCAGCGGATACTCATGTCTGGGATGCAAATGTAGTTTATCGTTTACTTGTGCGAATTTTATTTGAAATATCGTACTTTATTCACGTGTAGTTGATCTTCATTCGTGGACCTAGAAAAGGCTCCGTTTATTTTATTCTAGCAAAGAGAATTTCTTCCATTAGCTCCGGTTTATGGGTCAAATTGTTTGATACATAAATTGCGTGGAATCATTCGATGCTACAATAATGATAGCGAATTAAGATTTGTAGTTGAGTAATCATGAGCTAAAAATAAATTTATCATACAAAGTAATGGCGTTAAAGTACCGCTGACAAATTAATCTATTTGAGTGTAGCAATCTCTTTAGGTAATGCTGGTTAAATTAAATGTGAAAAAACTTTCCTCTTTCAGTTCAACAAATGGTTGAGTTACTGAACAAGTGAAAGTTTTCGAGGGTCTTCCTTTCATCATATTAACATCTGTTACAGAGTAGTATCACCCAACTGGTGGACTGATGCAACTCCTGCATTTTAATTGGCTATGCTACACTTTCTTTTGTTTTATTCTCAAATAAAGATTTCTTCAACTTGCATTTGCTAACTTTATTATTGCCTTTTCTGTCCGACTAGTTGAGTGACTGTAAAAAAAAATTATATTATTAGACCCTTCGCCCTCAAGGGCCAGGGGTCCAAGTGCCCATTCGGCTTCACCTCGTGGGCTATTGACAAGGGCTATGGGTCTAATTGTAATTAGCAACTTGCTTTGACAATAGATGTACGCAGAGCATGTACCATATTTAATTTATCATGTTCATTAACAATTAGACCTGTAGCTCACAAGGCCTATGGGTCAATAGTCCCTTGAACGAAAGAAAGTGCAACACTTTCCGCTACTTAAGGACTATTACTAATAGTCATCTAGTAGCGTAGCCAATTAAAATGCAGGATTTGCATTAGTTCACTAGTTGGGTGATACTAATATACTATAGACATGGGTGGTCTCTGACATCCAGGGTTGTTAACCAAGTGTCAACAAAGAGATTCCACTGTTCCACTAACTTAAGCTCTGTACTGTGAGTTACAAAAAAACTAAAACTTGTCATAGTGTCAACCATGTTATGAAAGGCTTTTGCTTGTTTGAATTTCAGGAATTTCCCGTGATTCTTGGCACAAGAGGCGCAGCACTGGTGGAAAGAAAAAAGCAATCCGAAAAAAGAGAAAATATGAACTTGGCCGACCACCTGCTAACACCAAGGTAACATACGCTTACATGTTCTTGGTGCAGGCTTTTGATGA
>NC_090873.1:46107424-46127424 GCF_036669935.1 Montipora foliosa
CAAGGAAAATCTATAAGTGGCACTCTTACAAGGGTTACAGTCAACCCAATAATGTCACCTGTGACCAGTATCCACAGGACTGAAATGAGCGTTCGAATTCGTCTTTAGAGCTTCCAAGATTTGAGTGGAATCTTGAAGATTTTTCTGAAAGTTGCAGCGAAAAATGCACAATAAGTGAACAGTAATCCATCAAATGATTGAAACAGTTTTCACTTTTCAAACAGCGTTTATTGCTGCCCGCATAGCCCGCACAGGGCAGCCTCCTATTTCTGTGTTGATATATTTTGACTTGAGGTTATGTGTTTGTTAGTACCGTAGTTGCCAGTCCCCACTGCGTAGAAAGTATGTGACTCTTTGATCCTACCTTGTACATTTGTCATCTCTTGATGCTAAGGGAAGCTTTTTACTAAAACGATAATGTCAGGTGTAAATTTAAGTATGTGGGGAAGTATTCCTGAGGGTAGCGAACGTTTTAGTGATGAATCGAGGGGAAGACAGTGTTCTTTCATGACACCAAGGTGAACAGACTGGCAAATAAAACAAGTGGATTGCCCAGCGAGGTGAACAAACTGAATTCTAATTTGCCCAACAAGACGAATGAAACAAGCTAATTAGCAAACCAACAAAATAATAATAATTATACTTAAATTTACACCTGACATGACAAGCTACTGAGTAACTTGCCATTTTTGTAAAAACAAAATATCTATGACGTTTTGATATCGTTTGATAAAAAAATAGTTATAATTTATTATTATTGAAAATTATGTCATCACCATTTATTGTAAGTAGTAGACTTCTACAGTGTAATTTTATTATCAGTATACAGCTTGTTACTGTTCATGTTACATTACCTACTGTTTCAACTGAAATAACTATCACCTTTTGACAGCAGTTTACCAGAAGAATAATACCGGTAATAATATTATTGACAAGCAGTTTCAAAAAGAGTTAAGACACTCACTGTTGATAACCGTACAATGCGTGTCATTCAAGTCAGCCCATATCCAACCCCCCTTCCCCCCTAAGCAAAGTTGTTTCCATTTCTACTTGGCACTCAGACTAAAGGGTATCAACATTGAAAAAGGGGAGGGGGGAGGGAGGGGCATTCAGCCTTTTCTTATGAATATAAGAGGGGTTTTAGGAAGAAGAGGCGGATTTTCTATTCAGTGTCTCAACCTTTTTGCAATTGCTTGTAGCTCCCTAGGAGTTTTAGTGTTAGGGGTCGAAGGTTCAAATCCTGCCAAATGACTATTTTTCAGCTCTCCTTTTGCCTGTTGCCATGCAACTTGTATCATATCATTGTGTCCCAATTATTTGTTTGCACTTGGAAATCAGGTAGCCTGAGCAGTTCTGTGTGTTGAATGTGCAAGGCCATTTGTTTTTTGTTTTACTTTTAAAGAGGTTCTTGAAAAATGTGTCTGTCTGTTGTCTTTTAGGGGGAAAGTGAAGAGACTGATGTGCTCAACAAAAAACGTTCAAAGCGTTGTCAGAGGAAAATTGATGCACGTAAAAAAATAGCAAAACTTGTTCCCCAGCTTGAGGAACAGTTTCCCTCTGGCAGGCTCTTTGGTAAGGCATCTACATTGATGATGATAAAGGTTTTCTTCCCCTACTGTCTTTTCAATATAGGATCGAATCGTACACCTACACCAAGGAGAATAAGAAATGGGATCCTTTCACAGAACTTTTGAAGTAAAGTAAGACAGAAAAGTTAGTCTCGCAGTATCCCTTTTCCCCTCCACATTGAGCGACAATCAAACAAATAGATATACCTTTAAGTAAATATACTTGTAACAGTTCCGCCTTACCGTAATATAGGATATCAATGCACTTTTCAGACATGTTATATTTAGCTGCCATATACCTGTAATTTACTGTACTCTCTATTTCTGTTCACTGGTTTGGTTTATTTTGTAGCTGTATAACTTTTTTTTCCCCCTCGTTTCTCCGGGGAAGAAGAAGAAGAAGAATAATAATAATAATAATAATAATAATAATAATAATAATAATAAAATAAATAAATAAATAAATATATAAAAAAAAATACATTGATGATGATGATGATGATGATGATGATGCCACATGTACCAAGCCATCTTCAAGTAAATATTGACTGCAACCATTTTGCCTCCTCTTCGGGAAAATACTTATCTGCTGATCCAATTTTCTGCATACGTCAACAGTACATACCTTAAAATGAATTACCAATAAATATATATACATATATATATATATTTTTTTTTTTGCCATTGATAAACTGGTTGTCTTTGTTTGTTTAGCTTGCGTTGCATCTAGACCAGGCCAGAGTGGAAGGTGTGATGGCTATATTCTGGAAGGCAAAGAACTTGACTTTTATGTTCGTAAAATCAAGGCAAAGAAGACCAAGACCTGAAATTTGTAAAAACTAAAAGAACAATAAAGTTGATTTCAGAAGATTAGTCTGAAGGAATGCTTACTTGAGTTGGGACAGCCCGTTCACTGGTCTTGCTCGCTTTACCAAGGATTTTCTCTAACCCTAATTTTTTCTTTGGCAAAAGCTCTTTATGCAAAAAGGCCGGGTGGTGTAATAATTGAGATTGCAGGAAAGCCAATCAAGGGTTTAATAGTTTTCTCGATTGGGGGGGGGGGGGGGGAGGGGGGGGCAATTTAGAGTACGAGTTTAATGAGCAAGCTGTTGTCAATCATCGCAGAGAGCTGGGAATGTCTGAGGAAAATGGAAACACTACCGATATGTTTGCAGCCATCTCGTGCATTGATTTAAACAAGTACCGACAGCCCGCGAAGAAAGGCGTCGGCTACTTCGTTCAGACAAGGCGGCAATTGAAGTAGCCAACAGTCGGTTATTCTTCTTGCAAACCCTTCCTTACAGAGCTTCCTTAAACCCTGGCCAAACGAGAGCGAGAGTTGATGAGTTAACAAGAGTACGAACTCTTGAGATCTCAGTGAGAGTCGATCGAGAGTTTGGCAAACGAGAGAGTCGAGAGTTTCAGGCGGAAACAAAAGAGAGAGCCTGGGAATCACCCCGGGAAAATCCTTTCTTACGTAAATATGGCGACCATCCAGCCGGTATATTGAGCCTTCGCGTTGTCCTTGTTCCCCGAATCCGACACCATATTATTTTTTCCATTTTTTTGTCTGAGCCCGCTGGAAAAAAACTAACTGCTGACCGCAAAACTCTCACCCAAACTCTCATTAAAAGTTAAAGCAGGTTTAAATTCGAGGAGAGAGTCGATGAGAGGTCCTGGCCAAATGAGAGCGAGAGTTTCAACTCTCGTCAACTCTTATCAACTCGTTCTCGTTTGGCCAGGGCTTTACAGAGCATCTCCGTCCCATCCGCCTGCGGCCAAGTTTACTTTACTACAGTGTTGGTTTCTGAATTTTGGTCCCCCTCCGTTAACCTTGGAATGTTTCCTAATGTTAGCTCAGTCAGTCGAAGTAAAAAAAGAATATAAGCAAGCTGCAGAATCTTGGAGCGGATTCAGAGCTACCTGAAATTTTCATTTAGTTAAGGTGGCTCTGAATCCGCTTCACAGGATTTTTTAAAACTTTGCAGAAAGTTTCATTCTGGCATGCTGATTACATTTCAGAAATAAAAAATGGGGGTCACCCAGTTCGTTTTTTAAGATATGAACAGCTAAAGCCATAATATGGGGTGTTTTTGCAGGGCTTTCCTGTTGCCACGGTAACTTTTTACGTCACAAGATGACCGAATCTTTTACAGAAAAAATTAGTGTTAGATAACCCTCAACCTTACGACTGTCTCAGCGTCATTTCTACTTCAAATTATATTCTGTCAATGAAATAGGATCTCAAAGGTCACCACTGAACAGCAATTGCAAATGTAGCCAGAGTCAACTGTAGCTGAATAATTCAAAGGCCATTGGTTTTACCTCGGTTTGAATCAATTATCAGAATTACACCAGAAATCGCCTTATTTGGAGAAAATTCATTTTCGAAAATTATCTTGCGTTGCAGAAGAACAGCGCATCATGCGTTTTATATGTCGAATAATTTATTCACATAAGGGTTGTTCGGCATTAGTTTTCGCAAAAGTGAGCAAGTATTCTTGTACAATGTTCTTTATTAAAAGAGCTTAACTAAAATGGACCATTAAAAGCGAGGTGAACACGCCATAACACCAAACCCAGTGTGGCCATCACGCCACGCATGCACACCTGGTTCATTGGCAACCATGGACAGCTGTTTCGGCCTTTTGATGCACCGATCTCTTAAAGGGATCCAACTTTTTCCACACGCTTGCCGTGGAAGAGCGACCCAGCTTACCACATTTGTTGTATGGAGCTAAGTTCCACCAGAAACCCAGAAGGTTTGAAACGTGTAACGGCCCCTTGTGTGCTGGGAAACAAGGTTCTGAATATTCGATTTGCTAAGTACCATATTTGGAACAACAAGAGCGAGGGGTTTCCAAATATGGTACTTAGCACTGAAACATTCAACCAATCAGTTCGCACTGAATATTCGGAAGCTGTGAACGCGCGTTACACGTTTCAACCCTTATGGGTTTCTGGTTCCACTAAAAGAGGTGCCTAAAAACACCCGTCCAGTACGTCGTAAGGTGGCTATGCAATGCTGATGAGGCAGAACAAGCGGAAACAGCTGTCCGTGGCTACCAATAAACCGGGTGAAATAGTTGTGCGCATGCCTGACGTAATGGCCACACCGGGTTTGGGATTATGGTGTGTTCACCTTGCTCTTAATGCCCTGTAACTTGTCAAAAAACATCGCATATCGGATCTTGCAAACCATCAATGGCTGGATTGCATGATATTTTTTGAGCAAAAGTTTTCAGAATTGCTGAATTCACAGTGAAAACGTTTTGAGGAAAAGAGTATCACGAGTCATTGCTAGAAAGCTGACTCAGGAGTTTTTCATACTGAAGAACTTGTCACTTAATGATCGAGCCAACAATCATTTATGCCAGCTGCGACAGGTGACCTGATTGTCGGGTCAGTGAGGTTAACAGATCTTACACTAACATGATCAAAACACTCCGCAGAAACAGCCGAGTTCAACACACTGACAAACAAAATACCAAGACATATTGAGCCACAAATGAAACCAATTCCTCTTGGCTTGCTGATACCATTGAGGTACGCAACGGTGTGAAGGATTCTTGCAGCTGTGAAGATTCGTAAACACCAAATACCTCTGACTGGTGACAGATTGAGCAATGTGTACCACAGCGCAATAATCAGAAAGATTGGGATATTTTCGAGATCATTTTGATGTGCTCTGAAAAAAAAAGGCAGAACTTAAAGGGCCTGTGGCACTCTATTGCGCATGTGCGGCTGTTTGATTTTTGAACCGACGGTTCTTTTTTCAAAGCCAGTATCAATGACGGAAATCCTGTTTAATCGACAAAGTGAGACGTGCCCAAGTTGTAATAACATTTCTAAACTTCAGTTTGGTAATATACGAAGGACTTTGATGCCATATTGTGTTAGTTTTTGGGAGCTGTAGATAAAATTCATGTCCACGAAATCCGGATCAGGCGAAGGGGCTCGGGTCGAAAGGTTCTTACACCTCGTAGCCGCCTTGCATCCAAACAAACAAGAAAACAAGTAATAGCACATGGGAGAAGGCACATCGAAAGCTTTATATAGAGAAACACGTCCATGAAAGCTGGAAGAAAATAAAGTGTATGTGCGTCGATTCCACTGACACGGCCTTCACACAACATCTTTTGTTCTTAGAGGTGAGACGAAGAATGGGGTTATAGTATTTACACTGATTATTGGTTTCCCTTTAGCACTATGATTCTTTGTCGTCAGCTTACTGTGCGTTTTATTTTGCTATTCGAGTTTTTTATCCGTCAGTTCAGTTGCCATATCATGGAATTATGGCTTTCAGTGTAGGGACGCACAAGGAGCAAATTATTGGCTTCAGCTTGGAAACGTGGCAGGAAGCGTCTCGATTTAGCTGTTGAAGCCCACGGTAGATGAGAATTTTTGTTTGGTAAAAAAGAAGGGCTGAACTTTTTTTTTGTTCTATTTTTTTCAGATTAGAATAGGGTCAAGCATGATAGATTACTATAAATCATCATATCGTATCTTTATTTACCCTCGAATTTTAGAGTAGCTTGATGTAGCTAGTATCTCCGAGCATTTACCCTCCCAACCATGATACGCCACAGAGGACAGACCACAACACCGGGAACTGCATGCCCTACAGGGTCGTAGCGTGAGATTTTGAAGGAGTACGCACACGAATAATGTGTTCAAAGCTCTCAGGGGTATGACGCCAATGTATGTGCAGGATCTTTTGCAAGTCAAGACCCCGGGACGCTACTCCCTACGCAGTGACGTCCTGGGTCTTCACAAGGTTCCTCACACCTGCATGGTGCAAGCTAAGACCTCTGGAGACCGCGCATTTGCTGTTGCAGTTCCCAGATTCTGGAACAGCCGTCCTCTGGCTATCAGAGAGAGTGACTCTATTGATAATTTTAAAAAGGAACTTGAAAACGCCAACAGGGCGAGAGTTTGTTTTCTAAGGATTTTAGGTAGATTTTGGTTCCAGACCCTCGAGTCCAACATGCTGGATCCAACACGTTGGATTCGTCTGGCCACCTCGTTGTTGTTCGACACTTTTCAACAGCGTCCAACAATGTTGGATGATGTTGGATCCGTTTGGGACGCACAAGGAGCAAATTATTGGCTTCAGCTTGGAAACGTGGCAGGAAGCGTCTCGATTTAGCTGTTGAAGCCCACGGTAGATGAGAATTTTTGTTTGGTAAAAAAGAAGGGCTGAACTTTTTTTTTGTTCTATTTTTTTCAGATTAGAATAGGGTCAAGCATGATAGATCGATCTGCTCAGTTTACTATAAATCATCATATCGTATCTTTATTTACCCTCGAATTTTAGAGTAGCTTGATGTAGCTAGTATCTCCGAGCATTTACCCTCCCAACCATGATACGCCACAGAGGACAGATCACAACACCGGGAACTGCATGCCCTACAGGGTCGTAGCGTGAGATTTTGAAGGAGTACGCACACGAATAATGTTTCGAGCGCCAAAGGCGCCCCAAACTACGGCGGTCTTGGGGCATGCTCCCCCTGAACATTTTGAATTTAGGGTCTCGGAAATGCCATTTCCGACTATTTTCGAAGGACATTTCAATAAATAAATGCAAAGGAAAATGCAGTAGTTAGTTGTTTATTTTACCTATCTGTCGAGTTTTCTCTGCAGCAAGCTACAACACAAACAGAGGGTTTACAATACAAGCAGAGGGCAAGACGTCGCAAACTCTGTTATAATATCATCATCATCATCATAGTCATATTTCTTTGAAAAAATAACCGGGAACTGGGGACTGGTGATAAGACTGACAATGTGTGGGGGCCTCAAAGGGTAGAGCTTTTTTTTTTTTGGGGGGGGGGGATTTCGTCCACTACTACGTCTCTTGCCGTTAAGGACTGGCTAAAAGGGTCCAACGTGTTGGTGCAACACCATCCAACATTGTCGAATGTACCATGTTGCACTCTTTTGGCCATCAATGTTGCATCAAACATCGTCTTCAACTTCATCCAACGTTTCTTTTGTTCTAAGGAGTGCACAACAGTGTGGCATTTGTTTGGCCATCACATTCAACAGTGTTGCACGCGCGCTTGCGCTGCAGCTATCGGTATCCGCGGTGATGGTTTATTCGTTGCATCTGTTTCGCGCGTTGCCACGTCAAAGTTCAAGCTTCACAATTGTGAAGGAGCCAAGTCTTGAATATCTGAGCGACAAAAGCTTGAGCATGCAATTTCTCTTCGAACAGATAGCCCTTCGGCTTGTGTTCAAAGCTCTCAGGGGTATGACGCCAATGTATGTGCAGGATCTTTTGCAAGTCAAGACCCCGGGACGCTACTCCCTACGCAGTGACGTCCTGGGTCTTCACAAGGTTCCTCACACCTGCATGGTGCAAGCTAAGACCTCTGGAGACCGCGCATTTGCTGTTGCAGTTCCCAGATTCTGGAACAGCCGTCCTCTGGCTATCAGAGAGAGTGACTCTATTGATAATTTTAAAAAGGAACTTGAAAACGCCAACAGGGCGAGAGTTTGTTTTCTAAGGATTTTAGGTAGATTTTGGTTCCAGACCCTCGAGTCCAACATGCTGGATCCAACACGTTGGATTCGTCTGGCCACCTCGTTGTTGTTCGACACTTTTCAACAGCGTCCAACAATGTTGGATGATGTTGGATCCGTTTGGCAAGGCCTATATGGGTTAATGAGAAGATACTGGAAATACTCACGCACAGAGACACCATCTTAATTCGAAATTTAAAAAACTTGGCCCGATTTTATAATTTAAAAAATTAAGGCCTTCATGGAATATGGATTTCCGGATTTGAGCTGTACGCACGGGCGTACGTGCGTAAAAGGAAGTTACGCCCCTGCCCTAGTCTGCGCGAATAGTGTGTGGGTTCTTTTACGTCCCACAGGTTTATGAACATTGAAGGGTTGTGAGACGGGGCCTACTGTTTAATCTCTGCCGAGAAGACCAGAAAGTCTTCTTATTACAAAGGCAGCGCTTTCTCCTCGGTTATTCAAAGACCCTGAGTGTCGATTCTGACGGAGTCGAACTCACGAGCTCCCGCATGGAAGCCCGATGCTCAACCAACTGAGCTACCGGTGTGCGGTTCACAAGAAACTTGACAATGAGTACTCCCAGAATTCGCCTTTGTCCAATAAGAAATCGAAATAGACTGCCTGGGAAATAGAATCTCAAAGTTTACCTTAAACTGAGCAGCAAATGTAGCCGCAATTCCCTGTAGATGATTCATTAAGGGTGCGTTTTTTTGGGAAAATCCGAAAACGGATTTCTGATCTCGGATCAATGGATTCTTCAGGGCCAAAAAAACGCAAATGGTTTTATGGTCTATTTACTCGTAATGGGTACACGGAAAACAAATTTTAAGATTTTAATTTTTCCGGTTGATCTAGTTTTGAACGCTTCGCGAGTATTAAAGTCGATAAAAAACACTTAAAATAAAGAGCACACAGCGCGAAATCAAGAAGGTGACCCCATCTTTTTATTGCATTTTTTAAATGTCCTGTGTATGAATATCAATTGTGCCAAGTTTGAAAAAAACCTGGATAGTGCGTCATTTAAATTAAAATGCTACCAGAAAAAAAAAAAAACCTTATGATCGATAAAAAGAAATGACGAAAAACATGTTTTTTAGCTATTGGAAAGGTGCTATCAATACTATTGCTCTCAAGAAACTTTTAGTGTAATTTCTGGTGTGAAAGTTGCAGGAAACCTAACTATTTTTCACGAATTACTGAATTTATAGTGAAAAAGTTATGACTAAAGGAGTACTATGCAATCATTGCTAGAAACTTTCGAGCCAAAAACGACGTCATTTGATGAGCCAACAGTCATTTATGCCAGCTGCAACAGACGACCCAACGCGCGTTAACATGATCAAAACACTCCCGCAATAACAGCCGAGTACAACACACTGACAACCAAAATTCCAAGACATATTGAGCCACCGATGAAACCAATTCCTCTTGGCTTGCTGATACCATTGAGATACGCAACGGTGTGAAGGATTCTTGCAGCTGTGAAGATTCGTAAACACCAAATACCTCTGACTGGTGGCAGATTGAGCAATGTGTACAACAGCGCAATAATCAGAAAGATCGGGATGTTTTCGAGATCATTTCGATGTGCTCTAAAAAAAGAATGGCAGAACTTAAGCCAAGGAAGTATTTTCCAAGAATTTTTCAGAATTTAAGCTTACCTTCGAACTCTCTCCACATCCTCACTTGTCGGTATTGGCTTGCCTTTATTTTTGTCTCCATAATCTTCTGGACTAGGAAGTACCTGCAATTTAAAATTTAAAATGCTACTTAAGGAGAGTTAAGTATAATAAGAATTAGAGGCATCTTTGTCAGTGGCACCTTCACCACAATGAACATAAAATGTTCTTTCCTATGCCTCTCGGGGGTGGAAGCCGAATAATGATTAATGAATAACGGCATTGAATGAAAAATGAATATTTGGGTTTGGAAAATCAAGAATAACGAATAACACAGCCATGTCAGTAGAATAATGAATAAAACTTTTTTTTATGTACTTCCTGATGCACTTTCGAGAGGGGCTTTATATTTATACCATGAAAGTTTTGTTTTCGCGAAATCAGTCGGCAATCGGCAAAAGAACTACATAAAAATTACCAAAGACTCCTTCCAAATCTATTCCGCAGCTTCAGACTCAGATCAGACTGGGATTATTGTAGAATCTGCCAAACAACTTGACCTAATGACCTCTCGAATCGTTTTCTGTCTGAACGTTCGACCTTTGATTCACGTGGTTAGTGATTGGCCGTTTTTATACCAGAGATTGAGACGCTTAATCCGTCTGGGACGTAGGCAAACGTTTTTTCTGCGTCCGTTAATTCGTCTAGTATAAAGACGGGCACGGGACGCATGATGCATCTGGACGAACTTTCCAGTTTAGTGCGTCTTGAAAGACGAACAAAAGTGAATACCATAAAGACTCGTGTATAAGCCGCACCCCCAACTTTCAAGCATGATTTTGGAAAAAAATAAGAACTCCATCTAAAGTTGTGTATTTGCAGCGACATTAATAGGTTAATCAACTCTGAAAATACCTTTTAAAAGCTTCTTTTTAATCAATTTCCCTATATCCCTGTGAGTGACAACAGTTGTCTTCATTGCTGAAAGCCCGCAGTTGAAATGAAAACGATAGAATTTGCACGAAAAAAGCTCAGGAGTTTGCTTGGTAACCACGCAGGCGTATGGATATGGAAACGCTCGCTTACACATCAGCTGTGCATGGATATCACGTTCATCAGGATTTATAAAAGCCACCGATCGGAGAAAACTTGTTGCTAAACGAGAGTTTAACAAGCCCACGGACAAACACGCCGTGAAAGTAGTGAGGGGCAATGAAACGGTCAGCCATTTGCCTCCCGAGTTCTCCTGAATAGCGTGGTATTTTCTTGCACGTAGTGGAAAAAGCAATGTTGAGGTGATCGGTCGTAGACGCCATTGTAAGCAGCTGTGCGGAGGAATGGAGCTTCTATGCTAGTTAGAGTTTAACTGCTCAAACAGAACTACTGGCGAGCAAGATTCGGGTTTCGAACCTGAAGATCCAAACCTTCTACTGAAAACAGTGATGAAAAACAGGTCTCAATATGTTTAATCTTTAGTTACTGAAGGTTTTCAGTTCAATTTGTGACCCTTGCAAGCCAGTTTACTCCTTCTGAAAGCAATGGTCTCGTGTATAAGCCGCACCCGCGATTTTTGGCACAAAGTTTAAAATCCTTCATTTTTACGGAAATTTACATTAAAATTGTCAAACTTCTGCTAAAATGCTATTTTAAACATATTTTTATTATCCTTGCTGTTTCGAAACGCGCCAAACATACCGTTTTCATCATCACTCTCTGTATTCTTATTCCGGAATAGGGTCAATCGAACGCGCCCTCAAGCATAAAGGTGCGAGTCTTCAGGGTAGTTCGTCCGGACGCATTATGCGTCTCTTGTCTGTCTTTACACTTATGTAATTGCCCAAGGTCGTCGCAAACGGATTATGCGTCTTTTACGGATCGTCCCGTCTTTACACTAGACGGATAACATGAGAGACGTAATTCGTCTGGATGGATTATGTGGCGTCTCTAGTATAAAAACGCCCATTGCTTGATGTCCAGATTGGTGTCGGTGTGTCAACGACGATGTATGCATGGTCGGTTTATCAATGATGTAATGTTTGGATACTGAATTGTGTAGAATGGGGAAAAGCAAGAAATCAGAGAAAAAGACGGTGACCCACGGTAATGTGATATTAAGTTTACCTTGTTTTGCTTTATGGAACTTCCCATTTTATGTTTCGAAACCTAAATGGTTTTTAAAATATTTTTTTATGCAGCTCACGTTCCAGGTCACCCGAAAAGAGGCGGCGTTCAAAGCGGCCGACCAGCAGCAGGTCAACTGGTATCAAGTTAGCGCGAACCAAGCACTTTTTAAAGGAGCAGTGTCACCGGTGGCGCATGCGTGACAGCATTACAAATTTTTGAAAAACTTTGCCAACTTTTTCAAAGGAGTGTGTGGGTGTGAATATCTTACACAATCAAAGCCATCCGTGGTCACTTTAGTGAACCAAACATCCTGTGGCGTTCAGAAACAAATTAACTATACATTCGTTGTCGTTCTTTGCTCCTTTTTTGTTTGATTTTGATCGTATGTTACCATGTCGAGTCGTAGCGGCCATCGAGCTGGAACCGGACAAATAGTGATTCATTCTCCTCAAGAAAGCAAAAGAAGAGCAGTCAAAACACCAATGCAGCATCTACAATGAAGAGAAACTTTTGAAGACGTGAATTCATGATAAATTTGACGTATGGTGTAATCGAAGTGCAAGCTGTTTCACTATTACCAAGGAGTCCATCTTCGTATTTCATTTCTAGCGAGTCGCTTAAATGTCAAAGATCACAACATCGTCGTTAGTTGATAACACGTTTACTATCTTCGCTCTAAAATGTCTATTTGAATGTTTTGAAGAAAAAGCTGCATTTAGATGAGAGGAACTGGATGCACTGGTTGTGTTTATTTGTACTTTGCACGAATTATAAAACCGTAAGCGGTGAGTAAAACACGGCTGAATTTTTTCGCTGCTTATCGTCTTTCGACTTCAAAGTCGTCTCTTGGAAATAAATGCACTCTCTTTCAGCTGTGGAATGCCATGTTAATCTTGATAATATGTCTGGTTTATCACAGAGAAAAAATATTTATTTGTGAGTGCTTGAACCGCCGACAGTGTTCCCGGTCACACTTTACTGAATTCAACTGTCACGCAGAAAACAAACATGGCATCATATTTGTGTTCGATTTTATTTATTGGACTCCAGATCATCGATAATTCATAAATATGCATTTTAATACTATTCTAAAGCCGTATTTAGTCTAGACTAACATAAAAAGCAAAAAAATTAACGTCTGTTAAAATGTGTGTGTGTGAAAATACTGTGCATGCCATCCCATGACACTGCCCCTTTAATACCAATTTGTATCATGAAACAACATGAATTAAGATAAACCCAGTGAATAATACGGATTTTCAACTTGATTTTTATTTTTGCACTTTTTAAATAGTGAAATTATTCTCTAAAACTAAAATACATGCGAAAAGTAGTCTCTGCGCCAAAAAAAAATCAAATTTGAAGTTCAAAAGTTCACTTTTGGCTGCATGTTTTTATATCATAGAGCACCCCCATGGAACCCCTAGAGGCTCCCCCTCCAGTGCTTGTTTGGTCCGTCTCCTCGTTGGATCGCACACTCCCACAAAAAAAAAACCTGCCTATGGGACGGAGTTACCTGTAAGTATAGGCACATTAACAAAACAACAACAACAACAACTTGATGTCGGTTCTAGGAACTTAAAAAAGTTCTGCAACCAACCAGGCCATCCCGTGCAGACCAGGCTCTGAATTTGTGAAAATAGCCACTGGCAATAGCATTGCTCTTGGAGAGACATCATCCTCTTGAGAATTGAGTACACAGTCGAATGTGGAGAATTTATTTTGTTTTGGTGCGATGTCTTATATCGTCACATAACCACGTTATGGTGTTATTGTGGTGTTTTGGGATAATTTTTTAAAAATTGGTGTCAGTTATGAATAATCAAAAACAACTTAAAAAGAATAATGAATAATTGAATGAAAAAACCCAAAGAATAATGAATAACCGAGGTCCAATTATTCAGCTTCCACCCCCGATATGCCTGGGATGTGAAAGGCACATCATTACAACATGGTTGGAACAACACAAAATCAACATAAGCACAGATGGAGTTTGCTGCTAATCATGAATGAATAGCCGAATATATACTGGAAACGAATAACTCATCTAAGACAGATACTTCGATAATATAAATCTGTTGTTCCTAAAATTCGTCTTCGATTGTTTCATCTGTCAGTACAACAGCTAAAGAACAATTTTGGTCCATAAGTCTGTCTAAACCCCGAAGGGGGGGAGGGGGTTGCTGGTTGCTGGAAGCCTAGTTAGCACTAACCGTTGGTTGAGAAGGTTTCCATGGCATTTAATGCTGGTTAGCGCTAACCATGCTTCGAGCAACCCAGTCCTGGTTGCAGTTTGAAACTTAAGTTATTGGCATGGACAACAGAATAAAACTGTTCTTTCAATATGTTATAGAGCTTATTCATAAATGGCAGTCAATTTATAGGTCTCATTAGTCTACCAAAATTCTTGCCCTAAAATGAGGCTTGGTATGTTAATTCACACTTGGACAAAAGAATAATAAATTGACCACCATTTATGAATAAGGCCTATGGAGTTTTATTCTCAGGCCTTGTGATTAATAAGACATTGAGTCAAAGGACAAGACAAGATGGTATGGAATCCCACCTATCCTTTCTACTTAATAATAATCATCTCTTTCTTTTTTAAAGCATATTTTTGAAAGACACGTTCAAGACAATATCTCCAATTCGTGTACACTTCATGATGCAATAATGTTTAACATGGGAAGACATGAGGGGTCATGTTGCAGCGACATGTTGCACCTGATGTTTGCGACAAAAAAGTGTGAAGTACACACTGAGACCAGATACATTAGGGTAGTGTAGCACACATATGAAAATGTTGCGGTTACATGTTTCAGGGAAATGTGTGTGCAAATGTTGTGATTTTGTCCCTGCTACATGTCCCTGCTAAATGTCCCCGCTTCACATCCGTGCTACATGTGGCTTCAGTGTGAACTACGACACAAGTTTTTTGTCGCTGCAACATGTCCTTGCAACATGACTCCTCGTGTCTACCCACCTTTATACTGTCTTCATTGAATCTCGTCGGATTTTATCCTAAGAGCTGTCTTATTAAATCTTCAGTCCATCTATAGTACAGTGATAAGTTCGTAATTGCCGTAAAATTTAGGCATGTCTTTATTACTTTAGCACGTAGACTAGAACGAACTTACTTGATTCTTTATGCGTTGCCTTGCTGTCAAAAAGGACATTAGAAACGTTTTAAGGACAAGAATGCCTCCATAGAACATGTAAGCTGCGAACAAACGTTCATCGACAGTGAGCGTCACCATTTCGTGTCAGCGATTTACAGAATGACGCTGCAAAATAGAAGCGGACAAAACAAAAGGGGAATTAATTTTAATACTAGTGGAAAGATGACCTTTGAGTACAAGCGGTGTTGCGTTACAGGCAGCCGTTGAGAATTTAAACGCGTTGTAAGACTTTGTATGGGGAATAAAAATACCGTCGATTATGAAGCCTAAAAAACGCTCAATTTAACGTTCATTCAATAAAATGAATAAAACTGACTCACCTCTAGTGTATTCTTGCGCGCTTTGGTGCTTATTTTACCGTTTCGGGAATTCCGTGTTTTCACTGTTCTAAGACGAAGTCAAGGCTGCTGCACGCTAAGATTTCAACCGTAGTCAGCTCAGAGGCGGTTTGCGCGTCGAAAATCCATCCCAGCAGCGATTTTTCACGCAAAGCTAAAGCCCCATCATTTGCGAACCTCGGTGAATTTTTCGTCGTCAAAAATCCCCACGCACTTGGCTGGAAATGAGCATTTTCTGCTTCCGATTCCACGATAGCTGATGAAAATAACAGCCGGTGATCTTGTGAATGTTCACGGAGCTTGGGTCCGAGGTCAAATTAACTCAACCCCATCCCCACAGCGGCTTCTCGTCGTAGCCATGGAAAGTGTTGTACATGAAACACGCACCGAGCAAGCAAATGAGAACGTTGCGTGACAGCGTGACGACCATCGTGGAATTCCTGGTTTCGCAACTGATCGAGGTCGTCGCAGTCGCACATAATGTCAGCGATCGTCTGGTTAGTGTTTCCATATGATCGTCCCAATCGTCTCTGAGCATTATTTGAAACGATTCCGAAAAAAAAAAAACTCCCATTTTCAAAAACACAAAGCTAGATCCTTCCATTTTAACAACAATAAAAGCAAGATGACACACGCTTACACCAACCCGCTGCTAACTGACTGGGTGAAATGGTTGTGCGCATGCGTAATGTGTCATTCTAACTGAAAGATCAACTTACTTAGCTATTACGCCATCGACTGTCAATCACGCGGCGAATCAAATAAAATCAAAGGTCAATAAACGAATTAAATGTTAATCATCGAAACATTCTCCGCCCCGATAAGGGCGTAGTCCTTATCTCTAACAGCTTCTGGCTAGTCATCACCTTCTGCAGGGTGTATGACGGCGATCTTGGTTATGGGTCGGCTGTACATTCCTGTCGACGTCTTGACTTCAACATTTCGCACTCGACCGTCAGGTCCAGGGTGTACTTCTAGGACCCTTCCAATTGACCATTTCTCCCGGAGAGCATTGGGATCTGATACTACTACGATATCATCTGGTCTCACGTTCCGCTTTTCCACCTGCCATTTCTTCCTAGGTACGAGTGACGGGAACACATTTCTGTTGCAGCGCTTCCAAAATGAATCAATGATTTTTTGCACGAATTCCACCCTGTGGCGTGGGTTGTTTGTTTCCTTGAAAGGCCCTTGTGGAATTTCTGACGACGCACGTCCTAGAAGTATGTCGTTTGGGCATATGTAACTGCCGTCATCCGGGTAATTTGGTATCCTACCGATTGGTCGCTGGTTCACCAGATTAGCCACTTCCAGTAGAATTGTGTACAGCTCCAATGGAGTTAGTACCTGACTGACAACAGCTTTCTTCAGGGCACTCTTGCATGTTTTAACTAATGCTTCGGCACAGCCATTTTGATGCGGGGCTCCTGGCGTAATAAACTTCCACTGCATCCCCTTCTCTCCACAGAACTCTTTAACTTCTTCCTCGCTTATGTCGCTTACCATCTGACATGGTTCTTTCTCGGCACCGACAAACTGAGAACCGTTGTCACTCAGTATGACTGCTGGTCGGCCTCGTATGGCTAAGAATCTTCTCAGGACTTGAAGAAACTCCATAGTTGTAAGGTCCACTGCCATTTCCAAATGGACAGCCCGTGTGTTTAAGCATGTGAACAAAACTCCGTAATGCTTTGCGGTTTTGTTTCTTGAGATCTTGACGTTATAAGGCCCGAAATAGACCTAATCGGCTAACTCAATGTTGTACCCAATTCAAACCCTTTGGGAATAAAACCTTTTGTTTCAGGTATTTCCATATCATTTAAATATGAATGCTACATTATCATGCAAGTACAATACACAAAGGATCTTAATCTCGGGAGATTTCAATTGGGTACAACATTGAGTTAGCCGATTAGGTCTATAGTCGCACGCGGTCATGTAGAACGGTGGGGTATACGGAGCTAAGCGAAGGGCGGGTAAATTTGCCATTAATTGAGTCTCCGCCTTGTGTGCCATTTGTCGACAGAATCCACATTTGAACTTCACTGCCTTGCTTAGTTTGTTTCCTTTCAGAATCCAGAACTTCCTTCTTGTTCTGGCGGTCGTGGCTGCTACCCCGTTATGACCGTACTGGTGGGCAAGCCTTGTTATTAACCAGGAAATCCAGTGGTTACTTGGTAGAAGGGCGGGGTGTTTTGCGTCATAGGAGATGATAGCCTCGTCCACTCTTCCTCCAACTCTAATTGCACCTTTACCATCCAGAAACGGGCTCAGTGATTTGAACTCTCCCTTTTCCTTTCGGCGATGTAAATCATTTTGAGCTGCTTTGATCCAGAAAAGCTCTGCACTATCTAGTTCTTCAGGAGTTAGTGGACCGTTTCTTCCTTCTTGCGCGTGCTTTCGTAAACTTATCTTCTTAGCCAGCCTTTGTATACGTGCTGTTACCCGTATCAATTTTCTCCAGTTAGAGAATTTCTCAGGGTTCATGGCTTGTTCAACTTTTTTTACTTCGCAAACTGCTTTCACTTGACGACGTTCCATTTGTTCCTCTGAGACAGCTTTTATTGTTTCTTGGGGCCAAAATTCCTTAGGTAGTTGCAAGAACTCTGGTCCATTGCTCCATCTTCCGTTCAACTCCTCCACTCGTATTCCTCTTTAAACATCATCGGCCACATTCACTTCACCGGGGATGTGTCTCCACTGACTCGGGTCGGTGTTGCTCTGGATTTCTCCGACACGCGAGGACACAAATGGCTTGAAGCTACGTGAAGGGCTTTGTAGCCAAGCAAGCGTTATCGAACTATCAATGAAAAGCTTCACGGATTTGAATTGTAGCTTGGACTCCTGCTCTATAGTCTTGGCTAGACGGGAAGCGAGGACTGCGGCCTGTAGCTCCAATCGCGGTATGCTTCATTGTTTCAAGGGTGCGACTCGTGACTTCGCTGCAATCAATCTGACCTGGTACTTGTCACCATTTGTTCTATGGCGGATGTATGCACAAGTTCCAAAGGCATCTTGTGACGCATCTGAGAATACGCACAGCATTGGCGGTTCGGTTGCATTCGCACAGCACAAACTTCTCTGAAAGGTTATCTTGCTAAGCTCCTTCATCTCTTTCAACAGTTCGATCCACTTGTAACGGATCGTAGGCGGGGGTTCCTCGTCCCAGTCGACTCCAGTTTACCAAAGAACCTGCATTCCAATCTTGGCCCTTATAAGGAATGCGGCGGCGAATCCAACGGGATCGTAGATCCGAGCAATCTGACTTAGTAACAATCTCTTCGTTAACTTAATCTTGGGTTGTCCTTGTTCAGCTTCTATAATTCGGCTTATTAGTTCAAAGTTCACCTTGAACGATAACGTGTCTGACTGATTGTTCCATGTAATGCCCAGAACATTCTCTTCAATTGATCCTTGAAACATCGTTGCCATTTCCCTCTTCTCATTCTGACTTGGGCTTCTTAAGGGCTTGTTGGAGATCCAACCTTTAACTTTGAAACCACCTTTCTCTAAAACAGTGTCTATATCCTCAGTTTGCTGTTTTGCTTCCATTACTGTGTCAACAGAATCGCAAATATCGTCCATATAAGCGTTTTTCGTTACGACTTCGGCTGCCTTAGGGTGGGTAATCTTGCTTCCTTCTGCCGTTTTCCTCAGTGCTGTCTGTGCCATCGCTGGAGCCGGTTTATCACCAAAGGTGAGCACAGTTTTGACATACACATCTGGTTTGCGGGAGGTTTCAAGGTTTCTCCATAAGAAACGATGAACATGCTGATCTCGTTCGGGTATTAAGATGCGATGGTGCATCTTCGATATATCTCCGACCAGAGCGACTTCTCTTTCTGTAAAACGCAGGACTACGCCAGAGAGGTTGTTCAGCAAGTCTGGACCCTTCATCCAATAGTCATTCAATTTATGACCTTGGAACACGGAAGACGAATTAAAAACAATACGAACGGGCGTGCTTTTCTTTTCTGGTCTGATTACTGCGTGATGCGGTATGTAGTGTACAGGCCCCTTGTAATTCTTCACCTCGTCTTCTGATAACTTCCTGCAAAAATTCATCTTCACCATTTCGGTCATCTGCTCCTCATATGCCTTGGCTTGATTCAAGTTCGATTTTAGGCGACGTTCGGTTCCTTCTAACCGTTTCAGTGCTAGCGATCTGTTATCAGGAAGAGATTTCGGATCCTTCTTCCAAGGATATGGAATCATCCACTGCTGTTCAATTTTTTGACAAGACTTGCTGATGACTGCGGCTTCTTCTCTTTCCACTTGGCTCAGCTTGTCTGCTTCACAGACGCATGGTTTTATCTCGACCCCCATGGACTCTGTTTTCCAAAAATCAGATAAGTCTACGGGTGTAGCGTACTTGACAAACATTATGCGACTCGCTGGTTGAGTGTTTCCTGACGAGCCTCCAAACACTACCCATCCCAGTGGTGTTTGTCTTGCTACAAGCTCCCCTGCTTGTCTGGTTTGGCCTGTACGCATGTTAGCATGGTCAATGCCTATGAGGACATCAATCGGTCCCCTTCCACGTCTGATCTTCTCGCTTGACAGTCCCAGGAGTTTGGTGATCTGTGTGATAGGAGCTGGAGCAACGTCATCACTGATGTTTGGGATTCCAATGGCAGTTATCGA